>NW_025731269.1:0-4544 GCF_021292245.1 Micropterus dolomieu
CTTCCAACAAGACAATGACCCTAAGCACACCGCTAAAATAACGAAGGAGTGGCTTCACAACAACTCCGTGGCTGTTCTTGAATGGCCCAGCCAGAGCCCTGACTTAAACCCAATTGAGCATCTCTGGAGAGACCTGAAAATGGCTGTCCACCAACGTTTACCATCCAACCTGACAGAACTGGAGAGGATCTGCAAGGAGGAATGGCAGAGGATACCCAAATCCAGATGTGAAAAACTTGTTGCATCTTTCCCAAACGACTCATGGCTGTATTAGATCAAAAGGGTGCTTCTACTAAATACTGAGCAAAGGGTCTGAATACTTATGACCATGTGATATTTCAGTTTTTCTTTTTTAATAAATTTGCAAAAATTTCTACATTTCTGTTTTTTTCTGTCAAGATGGGGTGCTGAGTGTACATTACTGAGAAATAAAATGAACTTTATTGATTTTTGGAAAATGGCTGCAATGAAACAAAGAGTGAAAAATTTAAAGGGGTCTGAATACTTTCCGTACCCACTGTATAGCGCAGGTCTAAACACAGGGCTCTACAGTGGGACCATTTCACTACCTTTCACTCAGCTGTGTATTTAATGCAAATGTTTTAATAAAAAGATCAAGTGAAAAACTGTCAGCAGCATCGTGTTTCTCCTTTGCATGACTGATGAGACCCCATCAGAGCCAAACGTGAGCGTCTGCGTCGTTCCTTTCTAAAGTCCTCCGTGTCTCCGATTTCGTCTGGACGGGAGGTGCAAACGTAGCAAAAGGTCCCAAAATGCAGTAGTGTGGATGGGGCCTAATACCATAGAAAGAATTCTCTGTTTTCATGTTTTTAGTGAACTCACCGTGGAAACTGACCCTCCTTTGACAGTCAAGGGATTAACGGGGAGCTGCAGCCTCAAGAGTTCGTCTCACACTTTCTGACTCACCTAACTCACAATGAAAATGAGCATTCAACCACCAAAGACTGAACAAAGGTGAAACTACCTGAGGACAAGCAGAGATCCACCATCCAAGCCATCAACACGTGAGAACACCGCTACACAGACTCAGACGTACACAGCAGAGTAGAATAATAAAGCATCAGAGTTGACCTCGGGAACGGGACGGAGGGAAACAATGATACAGTATATTACAGCCGTATGTGTTGGTGATAACTTACAGGGCCAGGACCTCTGAACACACACCCTTATTATATATTATTATTATTATGACCTTTATTCAAACAGGGACTCTCTGATGACAGAACATATAAAACAATGAAAGCACACGACAGTTAACGAGTTCTAACACGAATCAACACACAGCATTTATTCTGCAGAACAGAGTTTGTAGCCGTGCGGTGGTACGTCTGACTGGAGCAGCCTTATTTCAGCTGAAATAAAACAGATGAAGGATGAGATCGTGTAGATTTATATATAATATGTATAAATAGAAGATTAGTGAATAAAGTGCGTGAGGAGCAGGAGGATCAGGAGCAATGCAGGCCTGATTCATTCCACGTCTCTTCTAACTGAGAGAAAACAAAGTGTTTAGAGAGGTTATCTCTAATCTGATGAGGCCTGCAGAGACAGTATCATCATCATCAGCAGCATTATTGGTAAAATCTTTTAGTCCCAGAGTCATTCGAAGTGCGATGTCCATTTTCCTGACAGTAGGCGTGGCCTGAATGTGACAGACCGCTCTGCTCATTTACCCATCATCGTTGTGGAAACATGGACCCTCAGATTCATGAGAAGATTTCTCAAAAGGTCGAAGTCATTAGGCTTCAGCAGTTCAGCTGAGTTGTTTTGATGTCCGTAACATTAATAGAACAAGGGGGAACCGGAATCTAAGGAGAACCTAGCAAGTAAAGTTGAGTGGATCTGCATACTTTCTTACCAGCTGCAAGTTCTGGAAGCAAAGACAAACTATATTTAGTCAGGTCAGTGAAGGACTTTGGGGTTTGTTATCCTGCTTAGACATATCAATGATATACTGTGTGATCTATACCTGAACCTGCGACGCGTCACTGACGTATAATGTGTCTTCCAGGAGGGACCGCTCGAGGACGTCCACTCTACAGTGGTTGGTGGTGTAGAGGAAGCCTCTCAGGCCACCAGCAGCTCACAGAAACTAAAGTTTGCTCTGCATGTAGACGAGCGGGTAAGAATGTTATTATTACCTGTGTGATTTTATTCCTGCTACTGCAGAGCTGTGTATGTCCACCGGCACGTTGTCCTGACGAGACGCTGTACGACTCTGGACTAAACGAAGTGTTGAATGCCTTCAGTGTTGAGGTGAGATTTGTGACTGCCCTCAGGTACAGGTCAGCGTAAGGTCACCATTTGCATTAATAAATGGACCTGAGAGGCCCCACTAGTGTTTAATGGGGGCCACTGCAGTTTTACACAATGCAGCATCATTGAAACATTTTTCAACACATGCATCTATAAACATGATCTGAACAATTGTGTTTGTTTTATTAGATCTTAGATCGAGAAGAGGAGTCAGTGTGTGTGATAAGGAGGGGTATGATGAGATGTGATTTTATAAGGTGGCCCCTGAGATGCAGGGCCTCAGACTTGCATCAAAGCTCTGCTCTGTGAAATCCAAAGACACATGATGACGTCACACACCGAGCTAAAGACCCGTGAACTTTAAGTGATGAATGTCTTCAGGTCTTTTATTATGAGTGAAAATGTTGAGACTTTAATACCACACTGTTACACGGACACACACACTTCCTTCATACCATTGTTAACTTCTCATCTTTTTTTAGGTAACTGGAACGGACCTCATCGGGAAAATGGCAACAACCAGCAGCAGTTCTGTAGACTTTCAGATTTAGATTTTCACTGAGATCCAAAATTCTTTTTAATGACTACCATGTTTTAACGTTTAAACAGGGACCTCTGTAGCCTCAACAAGGCCACATCTGTTTATAGATATTATTTAGATAAGGACTGAGTAACCGCACAGATGAATTTAGATGATTTGTGTGTTCAGGTTTTCATTTCCTTTCAAAAATATGAAGGTTATTCGTCCTCAGGAAAAGAATAGTCTAATGAAAGTATTTGAAAATAGTACAGAAAGTTATGAAATGTTTGAAGATTATAAAAATCTATATATCGTAGAGGACGTTTGTGTAGAGAGGACATGATGTCTCCAGACGGACATGTAGCGGTCTTCCATATGGACTACAATCAGACAGTACGGTCTTTGCTTGGAAAGGATTAATAAATCCACATTACCGCTGGTTCCAGAGTACAGTTACTGTGGTTAGTGTTAACTTTCCTTTTGAGTGCTAATGAATGGGTCTAAACATGCTTATATAATCCAAGTCTGCTTAGATTCATTGCCTGTCAGATTAGGGCCACTGTGGTGGATCATATCATCAGTCCTGGCCTGACGACGAGGGAGGCTGGGCAGAGAGTTAAGCCCAACCTGATGACATTCAGACAGGAGAACAGATACGTCTTCAGTTTTGTACACTAGACTGTTGATCATTGTGCATCAACAAGTCGAGCGATGGTCGTCTACATTGTCATCATTTAAAGTGTTATTTTATAGTGTAAAGTTAGGATCACAGTGTTCAGACTCTATAGCTCTGAGAGTGTGAGGTCCTCTCTGTGTCTGACTGCCAGTAACAGTAACACATGTGTGTGAGCAGAATCAGACAGCAAGGCATCATCAAAAACACCAGCAAAGTTACAATGTAGAAGCAGAATCAGTGAATGTTGTGTTACAAAACATACATCAATACAGTAAGAATGTCCTGTCTAAAGCACACAGCACAGGAGACACCAGCTTCTTCCACAAAGTCAGGTTATGGTTAAAATGGCGTGATCAACATGCCCCGGACACAGAGAGGGGGGGCAGTGCAGACAAGAAACAGACATCAGTCATCAGCGATTATCCTTTATCAGTATTAATCATTTTTATTATCTTTAGTCAGAATCAATAAGTAATCATTCTTAATTCATCATTTTTAATCATTTTATTATCATTTATTAGCATTATTAATCTTAATAATTTTCTTTTTTCTTTTCACCTAGATGTGTCTTGTTTCTACTTAGAAGTGCTGTGCTGTAGTCATGAATGCAGTAACAAAGTTAAGATCCTTGAGTGGGAGGAATGACTGCAGGAAGTGGCTGCAGATGTTTCGCCTTGTCCAACTGTCTGTACTTGGCTTACTACCCCACCAGAGCACTGCGCTCCCAGAATGCAGGGTTACTTGTGGTTCCTAGAGTCTCCAAAAGTAGACTAGGAGCCAGAGCGTTCAGCTATCAAGCTCCTCTCCTGTGGAACCAGGTTCCAGTTTGGGTTCAGGAGGCAGACACCATCTCCACATTTAAGAGTAGGCTTAAGACTTTCCTCTTTGATAAAGCTTATAGTTAGGGCTGGCTCAGGTGAGTCCTGAACCATCCCTTAGTTATGCTGCTATAGGCCTAGACTGCCGGGGGATTTCCCATGATGCACTGAGCTCCTCTCTCCTCTACTTCCTCTCCCTCTGTATGCAACCTCATCCCATTATTGCATGTTACTAACACAACTTCTCCCCTTT
>NW_025731270.1:0-3783 GCF_021292245.1 Micropterus dolomieu
AATTTGGGACAACTTTGAAAAAAAAAAAAAAAAAAAAAAAAAAAAAAAAAAAAAAATAATCCGAGCAAATTCAATAGGGACCTCACACGGTCGTGCTCGGGCCCTAATAATTTATACTCCACAGATTTTGTGCAACCAAAATAAATATACGTTAACAATTCAATAATACTGACAAATTAAACTCAATCAGCAACAGAAAACTACATCCTTAAAAGAGAAAGCAAGCCAAGATTCAACTGAAAACACAAGAATGAACACTTATTTAGGACACTTTTAACACCCTCCCTCCTCTGAGGGAGTAAACACGAGCACACAGCTCCACACTGCTGTCTGACCCTAACTGGTCCACTGACCAGGTGTCATTTATGCTGGGGACATGTCCCCACCACATTTTGAAATGGCTGATTTTGCGTCCATCACTTTTTTTTAAAGCATTTGTTAAAAATGTTCTGAAAAATAGTTCGCACCAAGAAATGTTAACTAGCAAATCAAAATGGTCTGAGAAAAGGTTTATTTGAACAATAAGAAAACATACAATGCAATACATTTTTCTCTCATGTATTAACAGACATTTCCATCATAAATTGGAGCAGAAAATGTCTCCAGAATGCAGGAAATTACAAGTTTAATACTCAAAATCTTTTGAGGGAGGACCCCCAGACGGGCACATATATTTCTGCATCAAATATTTAATCGAAATGGTGCTAAAAATCTTCTTGTCTTGTTCTCGTGCATCGTCATGTCTCATGACCCAAATGTATCATCACCCCCCTAATCTGAGCCCTTATGTCACCCCCATTGTTCAACACAAAGTGACGCCCCTGACTCCGCTCTGCACCAGCTCCTCCCTGGTGGAAAAATATTGATTTTGATTTTAAATCTGTCTGATTTATGTAGCTTGTGTGTTACACTTGATAAACCTGCAGCAGATACAATTGGCCAATGGCAGTGACTGATTAAATGTGGGCTAATTAAGATAAGCTTGAACATCAACATAAGTGGGTCAATTAGAAGGTGGCTCAACGTTCAGTTTATAACTCACTAGCAACTGGGACAGGAATGCCTCAGAAGTTGCTTGAGAATCCTCCAGTTTTTAAGATTTCTTCAGTGTCAAATTAATATAGTGATAGTTGTCCAATGGTACACAGCAAACATGAACTGAATTAGTTAATTTGGTGAGCTGTAGGCCTATATTAACGAATCATACACGGATTAAAATGTTCGGGTAATTTTCCTTCATTATTTAAATAGAACACCTTGCTGGGATCACTTGGAGTACATCTCGGCATTAAAGCACGGTATTGACAACACTTAATGGCAAATAAAGATGTCTTTATTAATTCATTTCAGGCATTGTTGATTCCTATTATTATTATTATTATTATTATATGTAGCTATTTTGCTAGAATTAGTGTAGAGAAGACACAAAAGCTGCGGCAGCTTCTCCACACTGTTTTGATCTGACCTTTATTTTCTTCGTGAAATGGAAAAATGTAGAAAGTTGCGTGGCGCTGCGGAGAACCTCCAGCTGCAGTAGCACATGGATCATGCATAAAATCAGGATCATCAGACTTCATCCAGCCAGAGGGAACGACCACTGAAGCGCCACAATAAGGAAATGTTTTGCTCCAGTGAGTTTGATCTTGTGATCTTCTGCATATATTGTTTTAATGTGAAAACTAATAAACAAAGTGAAAAGAATGGATTGCCCAGAATAGTTCACATAAATGAGTTATCAAAAAAGGTTTTTTTACTTTGACACACATCTTATTTCATATTTGTCTGATTTGTGGAGTAAGAGCTCAATAAAGAGGACATATTTAGTAGTAATAAGGAACAGTATCTCAATATCTACTGATGGCGTGGCTGGTGGACTGAGCAAAACAGATGTTTTATATAAAAAACATCTGTCTATAATGTGCTTTTAGTCTCCACTCTGCAGTTGATGCATAAAGGAAGAGTAACATCACGCTGTGAGACAGGAGCTAATTGGTTGTATTGATTGGTTTGGACCATGCTTGCCTTGCTACAGTATGAGCAGTGCAGGCGGCTCCAGTTTCTCTCAGCTCAGATCAGGTACACAGTGACTGAATGTCTTTCACATCCATAGCAGGTTCCCTGCTTTTTGTTTATTTCTTAAATTGGTCATCCATGCAACCACAACCCTCCATGTGTTCTTACCCATGATGCTGGCCTTGCCCAGGCTGGTGATGGACTCCCCGTAGTGCCGTCGGGCCTGTGGGGGAGATGTGCAGGGGCTGGGGATGCTCTCTGAATCTGAGACAGATGTGGTCTCCTTTGGGAGGTTGAGCAACGTGGGCCGGATCTGATCGTACGGTGTCGGGCTGGTGGTGTTATACCTGCACATCACATCCACATCAACCTCAGGGCACTGAACTCCTCATTCTTTCTTCAGCTGATTAAACTGGGTACACCATAGCTTCAAACACAGCTAACGGACTGACCTTTAAAATTTTAAGCTAATTGCTCTTATTGATAATTGTTCAGACAACAAAATGATTTCACAAGTAACAGATGAAAAAAAAGGAAAGAGACAGAAACTAGGGATAAGCTGAAACAATTCATTTGTATCGCTGCCAACATCACTATTAGAACCGCTCCTGCAATTTGATGCTCCACAACATCAGGAGAATCCATCTGCCCCTCACCCAGGAGGCATTACAGGTTCTGGTCTTGTCCTCTCTCATCTATATTACTGCAGATCGCTCCTGTCTGGTGTGCCTGCGTGTGCCATCCGACCTCTGTTTCTAAATGCAGCACTTATTAATGTTTTTGCGTGATTCCTGCAATTACTTGGTTGTATCCACCTGGTTGAATGCAATTATTATAAGTCACTATGGATGAAAGCAGCAGTTAAATAAATGTAATGTAATATCTTACCAGTGGATTTGAACAGGTGCAATGTTACTGTAGTGCTTTAAGATAAGAGGCTCCAATCTGTATGCCTGAAACAAACAAATACAAATGCTTGAGCAGAGGGGGGTTCCTGTCAACATTACTTTTCAAAAATTAACACACATTACTTCAATGTAATTGCCAGCTTGTCATGACAGTTTTAATCATTTTGTTGTGCAATATAATGGCAACACCACAGACAAAAAACCTTTCAATGGATACTATAAAAGTCTGTTATGTTCATTACAAGCCATAACTCATCCCTAAAGATGTGACAATAGGTTGGGTAGACAAAAGTGGGTGATAACTGCGATTGAAGCAGGATAGTAACACACTCAGTTGTGTGTACTGTAGCTCACCACAGGGTCTGTGGGATGGAATATGTTGAAGAGGCGTTTGCAGATAGAAGTGGGAAGGATGTGGTCCTGCGCACTGTTGTTTCCAGGCCGGATCCCTCTTAATGCCAAGAAAACAGCCAGAGGAGAGCCCATGCAGAAGAAATTTTCTACCTGCAACACAGAGAACAGAGTTAATTCAACAGGAGAGGTGCTGAGTTACAGAGGACTTACAGAGGACTGCCGCTGTAGTGGGCTAATGTGTCCAACAGTATATGTATTCCATATGCTGCTTTATTAAAAATAACATAGACACTAAACCTTCTTTTAATAATCATTAATCAAAACTATATATATATATGTGTGTGTCATTGCTTCCAATGAAAAATCTCATTCATTGTTTGATTCAGAGGGTTTGTAGTTTGAATCAGATGGTCTGAATCAGAGGGTTTGTAGTCTGAATCAGAGGGTTTGTAGTTTGAATCAGAGGGTTTGTAGTTTGAATCAGAGGGTTTGTAGTCTGAATCAGAGG
>NW_025731271.1:0-4177 GCF_021292245.1 Micropterus dolomieu
AAGGCCCAGCAGAGGATGTACTTCCTGCGTCAGCTCAGGAAGCTCAACCTGCCTAAGGACCTGCTGATCCACTTCTACACAGCCATCATCCAGTCTGTGCTCTGCACCTCCATCACTGTCTGGTTTGGATCTGCCACCAAAAAGGACAGGAGCAGACTACAACAGACAGTCAGGATTGTAGAAAAAATAATCGGTGCCAACCTGCCCTCCATTCAGGACTTATACATTTCCAGAGTCAGGAAATGGGCAGGAAACATCACTGCAGAACCATCTCACCCCGGACACAATCTGTTCCAGCTCCTCCCCTCTGGTAGGCGCTACAGAGCACTGTACGCCAAAACCAACAGACACAGAAGCAGTCAGGAACATTTCCTGTGCAATAACCCCGTAACTCTCTCGTAAGTCTCTAATCAGCCACCTGTCCACCTGTTTACTGGTTACCACTTATTATTTATTTATTCAGCATTCTCTATTTCAGTGCTGTTCATACTATGTCATATTGTATCATCATCATCGGCAGTCTGTCATGTATCAACGATGACTGTCTGGATTGTAGGCTATTGTAGGCAGGTTCTCATGTGGGCTAGAAGGCCTGCTCTCGATCTACAGCAGCGATGGTATTTGCTACAGACAAAGTCTTTTGCTGCAATGGAATAGTGCTGCCTCTCATGGACTTTCTCGTAGTCTTTCTGACGCTTTTTCTCAACAGCTGCAACTGCTGTTTTCAATCCACGTAGCCATTTCTCACGCTGCAGGGCCTGTTCTTCCCAGCTTTCCGGGGAGATCCTGGTGTTCCTCATGTCTTTTCAGGGCATCTTTGAAACGCAGTTTTTGACCACCACGGCTTCTTTTGCCCTCTTTTAGCTCTGCGTAAAAAACTGCTCTGGGCAGTCGCCTGTCACTCATTCAGCGCACATGTCCAGCCCATCGCAGTTGTGATGAAGTAATAAGGGCTTCAACACTGACAGAGCCAGCTCGTTGGATTACCTCTACATCTGGGATTTGATCCTGCCATCTGATGTGTAAAATGGCACGTAGATGACGTAGCTGAATTCGTGTGAGTGTTTTGATATGTCTGCTGTAGAGCGTTAAACACTTGGTGGCATAGAGCAGGCAAGGAAGTACAGCAGAGGAAGTACGAGAGCATCCAGCATCCTTGGCACTATGCTCCATCACACTGTGTACCTGTATATCATATCCACCTTCAACATGTACATACTGAGAATAATAGTTTACCCTTGCATCCTTTGCACTCTGATCACTGCACTATTTGTCAATATGTCTATATTGTTTTGTTCATAGTGTGTATGTTAGTGTTTTCTATACTGTAGTTTGTGTCTGATTTTATTTTATTATTATTTTATTATTGTGTTATGGTATTTTTGTTTGAGTAAACACATCATGAGCAAATTTACAATCCTGAGTCAAATTCCTCGTATGTGTACACATACCTGGCAAGAAAGCTGATTCTGATTCTGATTGCAGCTCGTGGCTATATTTTATTATTGAGGTTATAGCACAAGGTTTAAAATGCTTCAACATTTTTTAATGTATAAATTTGCAAGTCCAGATTTTGTGGAAACTTGGTATTTATACTGAACAAAATTATAAACGTAACACTTTTGTTTATGCACCCCATTCATCATGAGCTGAACTCAAAGATCTAAGACTAATTGAAACAATGCCTTGTTTGTAGCTCTGTTTTAAGTCTAGTTCAAACACAGAAGAATGTGTGCACATCCAAACTAACCTGTGGGTAAGTGCTGAAACAAAGTCTGACCTGCACAGAGTAATTATGAATCCCACTAGGATGGTGGTGAGTAACTTATCAGTAAATGTCACATTTTCTCTTAGAGAAATGTCCAAACCAGTATAAAACATCAGCTTTTCATTTTTCACTTTCTACTTATATATATGCAAAATGTTAACCTATAAACACCATCCCAATAGTTTCATTTACAGCTGTTAACTATCATATTAAGTTTAGATCACACTATTTCCAATTAACATAGACACTGATGATGAATGAAGAAAGTGATTTTATTTTTAGCTTATTTAGTCTAATCCATTTTATAACAAACATTATTCCTAATACACAAGCAATAGTTTAACAATTTAAAATGATATCTTGCATTCATGAAAACATCAATATTAAAAGGTTACAAATGGAAAAGTTGTTTTGTATGACTTGAAATAATGTGTTGTAACAGTTATTATAATGATAGAAACTGCAGATAGGAGCCCAGTGTCATCAGTAGTGTTCAGGTGTTGTGGAGTAAAAGTTAAAAGAAAAGGCTAAGTTGAGCTGTAAGGTGAAGCTGAAGAGCCACACTGGAAGCTGGAACTAATACACTCAAAAAAAGGAAATTAGCTGGTTATTACATTAAAAAAAAGTGTAACGTGTAATTTTAACAAAATAATTTCATATTTCAAAAGGTGAATGTGAATCACGTAGGATAAGCATGAAATTCAACAAATTAACATTTGTTAAATTCAGTCATGTTGAGATGACATCTAAATGCAAAAAAATACTATGTGTATAAAGTCATCAGCAGACTGTCCATCATTTTCAGCAATATTTGGACATGCTTGTTTGTTATTTTTGCACTAGTTAATGTCATGCTGGCTAACATAGTCATGTTAGCTAACTTCACGATAGTTGGCTCGCAGTTAATCAAGGTGTTTCTCTACCATTTGCGCCACATTTTGACTGCCATATGCTTGTAGTTGTCACGCACATTATTTTATGTTGTTAATAAAGTGGTTACGGTTAGTGGAAAGGCTGGTAAAACATGCCAGGCGCTGAAAATATTGCGTGGGTCACTGTTAGAGCTCCGTAAAATGTGCTCACAATGTCCGCTTAAACATGCCTGTCAGCCGGTAACTCACTATTAGATCCCTGGTAAAGGCAGGCGAAATGTCCGCAAAAACACAAATACAATATATAAAGGTCTCAAGGGGTCTCAAACACTCTGCTGCTTGTGCTGATGTGAAAATGCATAAGTTTATGTTATGACTACTGTAAATTAATTCTAATGGTGAATTTTTGAAATTCAAGTTTTTTACTAGGTGAGTATTAAATATGTATATTTTCCTTAATTTTGACTCTGGAATGGCAAGAGAATTGGTTTGAATACCATGGAATAAAACTCGCTTCCTTCTTAGCTTTTAAAAGTGACCAGTAGTATGGTCAAGGAGTTATTCCTACTGATGTTATTCTATTCAGCATTTTTGCCTAAAGTAAAGAAAATAGTCTGACTTTGATTAATATCTGCTGCCTAATTTAAGAGAAATCCAGGTTTGGTGAAAATCACATCAAATTTAAATTTTGTTATGATAAATACATTTTATGTATGGTGTACCGCAACTGTTGCACTATAATGACCCTCAGATTAGCGGTGTAACAGTACACACAAATCAGTTGAGTAAATATATAAAGTCACAGTTTGGAAAAATGCAAAACATAAAAATCGTTTTAATTAAATAGTGGTTTACTGAACACTGTCTGTAAAGATGTCTTTGTAGTTGTAAATTTGAAATATTGGGTTTTCTGTTTCCTTCTTAACAGTTCATCTTGTCCTATATTACGTTTTCACTATTGCTTTCATTTATCTCTGTTCTCCATAACTCATGGCGATTTCTCTGTACCATGTGCAGTTAGCCTCTGTTCCCCTTCGAGGGAACTCGAACTGCGTCGGTTACGACACTATGGGAACGCCTCTAGGCGAAGCAGGTCTGAACGTGAATGAAATCACTCCAATCCTATTGGCTTGTTGCTAGAACGGTAAGGTGTGACGGAATAACCGGAGGAGTATAAAGCACACCTGTACACACTCATCATTAGCTTTTTTCTATTCAGCAGGCGCTCTGTATGTTGTTGAAGAAAGCTCCAGTCCTACAAGCAGCGAAATGTCTTACCCGAGGAAGAAGTCTACCAGCATGTCCGGCAATCAGAGGTACAGAAAGTGTGTTTTTCCTTGCCCTCGGTACATCAAAAAAAAAGAAAAAAAGCGGATGGAGATTCACATGAGATGTGTGTCTCATGTTTGGGGATGGAGCACGCCCGGGCAGCTCTCGAGGGGGCTGCCTGCGGCCATTGCGAAACCCTTTCCGTGCGGGTACTGAGGTCCCGCATGGCTCTCTTTTCTGAGGACGGCCGGATGTGTTCTCCCCGTGG
>NW_025731272.1:0-5896 GCF_021292245.1 Micropterus dolomieu
CCCTCTATATTATTCATCAATGACCAGTCTATTTTAGACATAATGTGGGTAATGCATGATGTATACTTCCACCCACACACACACAAACAGGATTCTCTGCTCATTTGGCTGCATTAAATATGTTAGATAATTTACAATATTTGTTTTCCATTTTATGGCACAAACTTACACTAAAATTGTATGAATTATCAGGGACCAAGTACAAAAGTGCCAGGGCCAACGACTCTTGGCAATGAAAGTGCGAGGAACCTATTGTTTTTGAGAAGATTATTGTTTGCCCATAGAATGCATTTTTTAATGGATTAGGATGCCTGAAAACTCAAACATTTTATCTCACATTTCACACATGCTAGGACAGGAGAAAATCGCAAGTTCTGCAGTGATTGGGCCAGGGCAAGGATCTCTATAGTGCCCCCAAACGTCCATGAGATTTTTGGGGATCATAAAGGACGCGTTTCAAGTTCTTTTACGAGATTTTGCTCAACAGGAACATTTTGGATTTCCTGCGCAAAAGTCAGTTCTTAAAAACACGTTTATGGCCTTCAGGTTGCTCATAAAGTCACAAAACATTGCACCGAAGGTACATATTCCGATTTGATGTCACTCTTGGGCTTGGCAGAAGGCGAATCGGTTCTATAGTGCTCCCTAATGACTTTTGAACCTTCAAAAAAGCTAGTGATACTAATGTATTAAACTACGGTATGGTATAATATAGTTCTAGGCCATGGGTGTAAAAAATGCCTCAATACCGCCTCCTACAAAATTTCAACAAAGTAACGTTTCAATTAGACCCCATCGTGACATATTTTAAGAGGGTGGTCAAGCCATGAGTAATATAGTATGCATAATACTACCAATGAGGTCACATTAGCCTGAAATGACAAGAAATAATTGGTAAGGTTTGCCATGACCAGCAATGGTGAAAATAGAAGATGAGTTAACAATAAAATAAGATCACCTCCCTTGTAAGTCATATGCATGACTTACCAGGGACTAGGGTTCCACAGGTATAATAATCTGACCAGAAACACTTCATTATGTCAGCAATGACGAAGAAGACCAGGAAGATGTAGCAGTTACCAGATGCAATGATCATGAAAGCACATATCAGAAAGCAAAGAATATGACAGCACTTTCCAGGCAAACTGGAGAAGATGTAAACATTGGTTTCACACTGGATATGAGCAAATGCACTAAAGAAATTTGAACACAGGCCTGTCTCTAATATTCATGCCTTCAAAAACACCTGTTACACTTGTTGTCAGAGGTGGAGGTCAGTTCTCTTGGTGTGAAGGGATTTTGTTGCCTGTGGTTCTCAGGGAAAGTGTCAGTTTGCTAGTGATGGGAATTACTGCTCTTTAAAGGTAGCCAGATCTTATGGTTCCGTTTCTCCCAGAGATGCTCACAAGTCTTTGAGCTAGAGTCCAAGTCAAGTCTCAAGTCTCTCATGGTTATTACGAATGCTGTATCACCTGCTGTGTTCAATCCAGGTTGCTAATAAAACTGCAAAGCTATAAGGAATTCTGTAAGTGTAACCTGTTTTTCATTTACAGAACACAGTCATGTAATGTGCAATGCAATTATTGACAGCTTATTAAATACTGTAAGTCAAAACACTCCCCAGACTCTTAAATTCAGTGTAACGTTAACTAAATAAAACTTGCTTAATCAACAATAAACCTGTAACCTGTTTTTAAGTGACAGAGCACAACCAAGTAAAGTGCAATGCAGTTAATGAGAGCTTAAACTACTGTAAGTCAACTAGCCCCCCCACTCTCAAACCAGTGTAACATTATTTAAATAAAACTGTAAAATTACATGGTCAACTCTAAAGCTGTAAACTGTTTTTAACTGATAGAGCACAACCAAGTAATGGGCAATGCAATCAATGGTAGCTTAAACTACTGTGAGTCAACACACCCTGCAAACTCTCAGACTAACTTAGTGTAACAGTATAACTAAATAAATCTGTATGGTTACATTATCAACAATAAACCTGTAACCTCTTTCTAGCCAACGGTAATAATTAAGATGATGGCAGCCAGCGGGACGTAATGATTACCTTAATCGACCACCACAAGTTTGGCAAGTAAACAAACGCTCGTTCATCTTTTCATAACGAACGACAGTCCGAGTAAACCTCTCGTAGGTCGTAGCTGAAGCAAGAAGTAAGCTAACGTTAGATGGCCAATGCTGAGCTAAACATGTTTACTCACCACAGGTTACTAACCTATTTGCGTTCAGCGCTTCTTTGTTTGGGTCTTGTATGAAGTTTTAAAGTCAAAGTTTATGATGAATGGCGCAGCAGCTGCCGGTGTTGTGCGGCCGTGCGGAGATGATATGTGTTACGTAGGCAGGTTATAGGTAACGGAGGGAGGGAATAACGGCACGCTGATCAGAAGTTTACTAAAAAATAAACATTGTTCATGAGTCTCGCACTTCGAGTCCGAGTCGAGTCTGAAGTCTTTTGAGGACGAGTCTCAAGTCGAGTCTGAAGTCACTGTGTGTGCGACTTAAATCGCACTTGAGTCAGAGTCTCTTACTCAAGTCCCCATCTCTGGTTTCTCTGAGAGTACAGTATTGTTATTACACGATATGTGAATATATAAAAAAGGTATAGAAGATAATTAGACAGTTAGAGAATGGAGAGTGCAAATGCAAGGATGTAGGCTATGTACAGTATGAACAGCAAACGATGCATGTGGTAAGTAGGGGTGGTGATGGGGCAGTGGATAAGACACATGCCTTTAGTGTGAGAGACCCCAGTTCAAATCTACTGTGAGACACCAATGTGTCCCTGAGCAAGACGCTTAACCCCTTGTTGCTCCAGAGGCGTGCAACCTCTGACATATATAGCAATTGTAAGTAGCTTTGGATAAAAGTGTCAGCTAAATGAATGTAATGTAATGTATGTATGCAGAGTATACCAACTAAAACACATTAGGTTATATGTAGGCTACAGCTGGTTAATGTACTGTAACAAAAACAGCAAAATATGTTCAAAAATAACTATCCTATCCGACCATGAGCAAACACTTTGCGACAATGGCAAGAAAAAAACTCCCTTTTAACAGGTAGAAACCTTGAGCAGAACCTAGGGTGGGTGTACATTAACAATAAACATTATTACTATACACCAAGATCTTAGCATTGACATTGTGAGCATGTTAGAATTTAGGGTTAATACCTACAAAGCTGCATTAGCTTAGCTGTAGACTCTTAGTTTCATTGTTGTTGATGTGTCCCTTAGTGCGCAGTAATCTCATAGATTTACTAAAAATAACTGGCAGTGGTATTAAGATTGCAGAACTAACTGATGAGCACGCAAATGGTGTCATGGGACTAAATACACCAAACTGAGAAAGAAAGAAAAGGTTAAAAAAAGACTTCATCTGACTCTGTCAGAAACCATGAACCTAAATTTTTCATTGGTTTCTGACCACATCCCCATCAGCCTCAGCTGTGTTTAGTGCTAATTAGCAACTGTTAACATGCTAAACTAATATGGTGAACATGGTAAACATTAGACATGCTGAAGTCTCAGTACACTTCACTACTAAATTTCAAATGGCTAATATATTTGACTAATCAGGAGTAGTTTTGTTCTTCCTTTATTCTCCACCCACCTCCCTTAATACTTAGTCCGCACAGAGACAGGGGAGCGTAACCACATTCAGCTACTGGCTACACGCTGATCAATATCTGCGACAAATCCCTCCCTAGTTTGTGTTTTTACAGGAAACACATCAATAGCACTCCGCTTTCCGTTTCATGGAAACTTTATGCTTTATGCTAATCCATATGTATAATCCCTGTTTTTACAAAATGTACCTGTAATCTGGTCACATCTTTTTTTTTTTTCTGTACTGTAACGGAATACAGTCACTTTATTTTTGTATCCTAAATATGTAACGCAGTTACATGTAATCCGTTACTCCCCAACCCTGCTCACCACATTTCAACCCTCTTTTCGCAAAATACACTGTATCCTAAAAAATAACATTATTTTCTTAATGTTTGTTTAAGCATTCATCATTCCCAAGGTATAAGTCAACGCTGAAAAAATAACTGCTTTTAGATGTTGTTGCAGCTGCCTCTGAATCATAATGCTAATAAATATAGCAACATGAATACTTTAAAAAGGTGGTTAATGCTCATTTTCAGGTTCAAAGTCTTATTTAAGGGTTGTCATTTTCAAAAAACACCATATTTTCTTTCATACTGCACATTGCTGCAGCTCCTCTTTTTACCCTGTGTTGAAGGCTTCGTTTTAGCTATGGAGTGATACATCTTGTCTCTACATGATCTTTGTTGGGAGGTTTCACACATGCAGTTCCTAGTTAAGGACTACTAGTCAATCAGTATCAGAGAAGGGCGGGTCAGTGAGCTTTAAACCGCAAACAATTTTGTATTGAAGCAACGTGAAACTTAGCCTGTAGAAAGAAACTCCAGCAGCTCACGTTACTGCCAGTGATGCATCCACTCGGCAGGACAGAGTGGCGTTAATCAACGTTTTGTGTTTTGTAAAAGCACTGAATACTTCTCTTATAGATGCATGTGCAAAACAGTAACGTTAGTTCAAAAGTCGAGACACTTGATTATTTTAATTTCAGACAGAGGCATTAAAAAACGTTAAATGTTTTGAAAAAATCCTACTCCTGCTGTTATGAATGCGCAATCAGTTTAAAAAGTTGAGAGGGACCGGCTTTGTTTTTCCATTTCAGCCAGTGACGTTAAGAATTGTTATGTACTGTAAAAATCACGAGAGACCTGCTTTGCTTTTTAATATTTTTAAATAGCCTATATCCATGTCTATATGATACAGCATCCTCTGGTCTGAAAGGCTGCAGTTCGGCTGGTTGTTGACTCATCAGGTTAATTATTGTTCCAGTAAAGTGGATTCATTTCTTAAATGTGCTGCTGAACAGGTTTCCCGTCACTTTTAAGGATGGAGTGCTATGGTTGAAAGTAATTATAACGTAACGAGTAATGTGACTACTTGTAATACCCACTAATAAGTAAAGTAATTAATTAATAAAGTTGTAGCAGAATCTTGCTTAGGGCCTCAGGGAGGTCAGGTCGGGCCCTATGGGGATACATGCTGCTTTCTTTAATGTTACAGAATCTCCTCTATGTGGAACCCCAAATCCTTCAACCTACTAACTACTGGTGATGATTTTGGTTATAGTTAGTCATTTAATTGATTTAATTGATAGTTCAGTATAGTTTACATGACTAAATTAAAGCAACATTATGTAGTATTTTTATCTTAAAAGAACAAGCTCAAAATCATTGTTATGGTGCACTGACTTCTAATATGGCGCTATCAGTGAGGCCGCGTATCAGTGAAGCTTTTTTAGGCACAGTGTAGGATGGAGACTCCGTTCAGGATTTCTATCTCGAGAACAGTGTTATGATTTACGGCACAACATCAGACATCAACAAAGACTCGTCGGCAAGCTAGCTATAAGAAGCTAACTCGGTATTCTCGCTGTGGAAATCTTGGCAGAGGCTGCGAAGAGACCAAAGAAGACATTGTCTGAGAAAATGAAGAGAAAGAGAAAAAAGGGAGGACAACCAAGCAAGAGAGTAGACAAGGGTAAATATTGGACTGGCTTTCACTCATTGGCATGAGCTAAAAGAGTGGAAAGGATGCTGAGATGGCCTTATTGCTGTTGCACTGGTTATTTTCTAACTTCTTCATTGGCATTTTGAGTCATTTATTGTTATGCTTGCTTGATGTTTGACTATGAGGGGCCGATAGGGAAATTATACAGAAATACAATTCATATACATGTTCTGTTCTTCCTACATACACATATGAACCAAACACATTCACATACCATATTGAAAGCCTCATACACATACAAGTGAAATGCTTCTACATACACAACCG
>NW_025731273.1:0-5645 GCF_021292245.1 Micropterus dolomieu
TGGCAGCTCAACCAGCAGAGGTCACTCCACCGCCTTCTGTGGCGCCAATAGGCAACAAGCTTTTGACTTGTGTTTATATCAAAGAGAAGGCTGCACTGGTATGAAAGGAAGCTGATCACTGAGATTGAAGGGTGTGCACAACTTCACCTGCCTCCAGCTTCTCTTTATGTGACGCTATAACTACTAAAAACTCTCAGCTTCCACCATCTACTGTTGTGTCAAAACAAAACTCTTCCAAAACAAATCTGTAGCTGTAGAATTTTTCTTACTTTGTAATTTTTACCATAAAAAAAATGTGTGTGTGTGTGTGTTAAGTAGATTCAATATATTTAATCTATAGTTCTCATTATGTCAAATGATCTCTAGCTCTGGGATAAATTTTGTTTTTTTTGGGTTTAATTCTGTTTGTTTAACCACCAGGGAAAGGCCGTTCTCTGTACTGTTCATACTTGTGTAAAATAAAAGTTCATTTAGTTTTTCTCCCTGGCACTCATCTCAGGGCCTCACAGCTTTTCCCCAATACCAGGAGGATGTGAGCCTGTGCAGGGTTTAAGGACTGATGATGGTAGCGAGGATGGTTCCAGTCACCTACCGTCACACTCTTCAAATAAATGCTGGACTGTCAAGACAAAAGAGAACACCACTCCTGCCTCCAGCACCAGAAAATGGCATCGTCTATCGGCCAAACCCTATTTACTATCTACTTTAAAATAATTTCAAGCCCTTGATTAGGTTCTCCTCAAACTCAAAAAGAAATGATTTAAAGAACTCATGGAAACCCTGTAAATTAGGTTTTATTTACCAGTTGTATTCCCTGGGTTAATGATAATGCTTAGGTTATTTGCGCTGCTGCACAGCCAGACACGTTTGACAAATAGGTTATTATCAGTGTTTCTTTGCATGACATAAGTCGAGAAAAGCTTTTCGTTGTAACGTCTGGTGGGATATATAACAAGCAATCCATACAAACTGCATGCACAGTATTGGAAAAAGTATTTATTGGGGAATTTTTTACAATATTTTTTCTTTGGTTTCACACCGTGTAAAGATTCTGGACGGACGTGGTGGTGGAGGTCCAGTATGGCCAGTGGAAGCTGCTGGAAATCTAAAATTGGCTGCTGATTGTAGAGCAGGTTGAGCTGCAAAAATGAATTGTTTAACAGATTAGATGTCAACTACTAAATATATAATAATTTGATAAATAATGAGTCAAGACAAGTCAAGTTTTATGATGTCAGCCTCTCATTTGGGAATATTTTCTGGTTTCTTTTCACCGGTCTCACAGTTAACAGAATATCTTTGGGTTGTGAACAAAACAAGATCTTTGAAGACTTGATCTTGTGACATTTTTCACTATTTTCTTACATTTTATAGACCAAACAACTAATCGTTATTTGCAGCCCTACTTGGTTGGCTGGGTGGTCGAGAGGTAGGGCCCTTCTCATGACCCATGACCTTGCATCGGCTGCCTGTTGAGACTTCATCCAGGCAGCCACCGGGGCCGGGCAGCACCACATCCCCGCTGTCCAATATTAAACAAATCGTGGGTGGAATCAGTTGAAAGTACAGTCACAAGACTTTTAGAAGGTTGTTATGTCACCTATATATTTTTTATGTCACACACATGCGCGCACACACACACACACCTGTTCCTAGTCCTTAACTAACCTTTCTGTCCTACACTTCTGTATACACAGGCACACAAATACACACAGTATGTTTCCCAGACAATTGCGTGAAATTGTGTATTATCAGTATATCACAGGAACAGCTTTACAATATAATAACATATAAGGATTTTGACTCAGCTGGCAGGTAAACTTTGGGGATATGATCTGAACTTTGGTACAAAATGTAGGGTAGTAAACATTTCTTGTGATTGGTCATGATATGCCAGGTGCAGTGTTATATTAAGGAGGCATATGAAGTAGGCAATAGGAAAAATAGAGCTTGTTAATTAATAATGAATGTATGCTTAATACACACAAATGCTTGAGAAAGAACCCCAAAAGCTGCAGACCAAGTGCCCAGGAAATTTCCATTAATACAAACATAACCAGAAAAGGCTTAGAACAAAAACTTAGCATAATTCAATGAGGCTAACATAATGCGTGGAGGCATGGAGGAATTCGTTTGTTGCATTTTCATATGACCACGATTTTTCTGCCCGCCAAACTGCTGGTGGGAGTGACCCACCACCGCTGAGATCCGCTCGCATTAGGCGGTGTTTATGTCGAGCCCTGTTTAAATATTGCCCCTCAGTCAGAGTCAAAAAACAGATAACATTAGCCATGCTAAAAGTAAACATAATTAAAGCGATTAAGTTAGTTTGGGAACACAAGAATTACTCATAAGACTACGTTGTATGTTAGACATAATGTTAGATAAAATGGACTTACTGTTGTAAGTTAATGTTACTTGACATTTAACCTAACATTAACATTAAGTTAACGTTGCATGAAAGGCATGTTAAAATATCCAATTTGTGCAGTGAAACCCACAAATGTTTGATGCTGTGTTGTTGAAATTAGTTCAATTCTATTGTCATTGTAGAATATATTACAGTTCCTAGTGACTGTAACGTTAGTAACGATAACGTTACACGCTTCCTTCCCGCCTTGTTATTTTTATAACGTTAAGTTATGTACGCATGTGCGTGTATGCATATGCGTGTGCACAATGTTGTTGTTATTGTGTGTGTGTGTGTTAGTAGGCACCAGAAGTAATGTTAGTCTTATTTAGCCTTCAGTTGTTATGGCCATATTGTCTTGTGTGTGTTCTATGGTGCTGCTCTCTGTCCTGTGCTACCAATTTAGTGTTTTTGTTCCAATACTCGAACTGAGGTCCGACACTTTTATGGCTGTTCCCCTTCGAGGGAACTCGAACTGCATCAGTGACGACACTATGGGAACGCCTCTGGGCGTGGCAGGGCTGAATCATGAATGAAACTACTCCAATCCTATTGGTGTTGCTAGAACGGTAGCGTGTGACGGCGTAACTGGAGGCGTATATAAGCACGCCGGCACACCTGACACATTAGCTTTTTTCTATTCAGCAGGTACTCTGAGTATGTTTGAGACTACTCAGAAGAAAGCTACCACAAGACGAAATTACCTGAAAGGAGAAGCAGAAGAGATGGCTGGTGAGCAGTTCAGGCAGTGTGTCTCTCCATGCCGCGCTACATCACGGCTGGGGACACTCATGCCCTGTGTGTTTCCTGTCTGGGGATGCCGCATGCCCAGGCAGCTCTCGAGGGAGCTGCTTTCGGCCATTGCGAGGTCCTGCCCCTGAGGGTGCTGAGGTGTCGTGCAGCTCTTTTCTCCGGAGACGGCCGGATGCGCTCTCCCCGTGGCTCGGGCCCAGCGGTCGCTGAGGCGACGCGACGGCTTTGGTCACGGGGCTCCCAGCGCGACATCTCCGAGGGCATCGGGACTGCCGAGGCTTTTTCCCATTCTTCGTCTGCTGGCTCCGACTCCCCTCTTCCCCGTTCGTGAGCCCCTTTTTTGGCTTCTCCCGCTCGAGGTGTGAGCCCGGAAAGGCTGAAGCTGTCGAGTCATGACGAGTAGTGCAAATCCTGGGGTAAGCCCTTCTCAGCACGTTTGGCTACTCCCCTGCTCCGGGTTTATAGCGACGTTGCGGGGGTCAAGGGCTCTGGTTATGGGACGATGCCCCGGGTTGAGGATGCTTTGGCCAGCTATCTCTCGCCCGGTCTTGCGTCATCCCTTAAAGAGCCGGCGCTGCCTACCAAACCATGTCGCGTGACATCTGCTCTGGTGGGCAAGGCGTACACGGCGGCGGGCCGGGCTGGTTACCCTAAATTGTCCTTAGGTGTGAGTGGTTGTTTGTCTATGTGTGGCCCTACGATGGACTGGCAACCTGTCCAGGGTGTACCCCGCCTTTCGCCCGATGTCAGCCGGGATTGGCTCCAGCCCCCCCCGTGACCCTGTACGCAGGATAAGCGGTTGATAGATGGATGGATGGATGGATGGATGTTTTATTCCAGAAAGTGTATGAAATCCATGACCAAAATAGTCATTCGTTCGGTCACTATGTCACTTATGGATGGAATTATAATGAAAATAAATGATGAAAGTGGGGTCCCGGGACTCCCAGGAGTCCTTGAGGGGCTGTACCACTAGTCTAGGCATATGTAATAAATAGGGTTGTGACGAGAAACTCGGCTCACGAGACAAGAGTTTTACACTATAAAAAAATCTTTGATGCTGAATTATGACAGTAATTTCCTGCATTCTGGTGATTTTTTTTCTGCACTAATTTATGGTGGAAATCACACAACACTGCAGTGAGGCTCTCAGACATTCTGCGTTGCTTTCAGATATGTTTCTCTTGTAGATCAACCTTTGTCAATCAACTCCTGCCGAGTCAGCACATATGCAGGCATGATTTAGTCTTCTCTCCTATTTGTGTCTTCTCATGTTCAAAACTTTCTGCACATTCAGAATCTCTCCCACATATCTGTGTTCTCTGACATGTCCAGAGAAAAGTCAGAATATAACGTGAATAACGTCATCAGTGTTGGGCATGATACTCATATTGTTGGAAGTTGCTACTTACTTATTACTCCTTAAAAAAGTAACATTAGATATTAGTAGTTACATTACTATATTACTTTCACAACCAATTTACTTCAGTTTACTCTGATTTAAGAGTTCTTAGATACAGTTTGTTGCTTATGAGTCAATCAGGCTCAAGAAAGGCTGGTTTGTAGTCAAAGATCTTCAGACTAAAAATAAATCCCCTGCTTATTATTTTTTGTTCTATGCATTTTCCCCTACTAAATCACCCCAATAATTTTAGGATGCTAAATTATTTTCAAATAGAGCAATCGAACTGTTCCCGTAATTTTAAAAATGTAAAAATATTGCAGAAATCTCACAACAAATCCACACACATTAACTTCAGCACATCTCATAAAGTGCAGCTCACAGTCCCAAACAGAGCTAGGTGGCACTCCAGTTTTTCAGCTGGGCGGGGTTAATTCACTCTGCGAGTGCACATTATCAGTTATACATTTGTTTTTTTACTTTGAAATAACGTGAATTGCCTGAATCTCATGAGACAGCTTTTAACCTAACGAGAAATCTCGGCACTTTTAATCTCGTCATACCCCATGTAATAAACATTTGTTTGATTTGCGCCTTTTCAAATTTTGAAAGTTTAGAGTGTATAAGAGCATGGCACATTATGATCTAATATGAAATCTGAGATTTCTGAAACAATAAGGTTTTTCTTTTGTTTTTTTTTATGCAGGAAAATGAGGTTGAAGAACTGGAGCAGACAACAATGGAGATGGACACGAGCTTTCTATCCTGAGAAGTGGAGAGATTCACACAAGTCATCTTAAAATGCTTGAAGAAAATCATTTGGACGTGTCTTGTCAGAAATTTTTTTTATTTCAATGTTCCTAACTGGTGATTCCATCAAGTGACTGATACTTAAAGTTATCGACTTTGTGAGCTCAGAGTTTTGTTTGAGCTATTATATATAAATCAGTTGTATTTAAATGTAGAGCAGTCCAGTTTGCTGGCCAATTAAGAACAGGGATACCATGGTCCTTAAACCAGGTACTGGTAGCTTTGGCACTGTGTGCAGGTGCCAAGTCCTGCTGGAAAATGAAATCTGCA
>NW_025731274.1:0-3941 GCF_021292245.1 Micropterus dolomieu
CTACTTTACGCTGTTATACAAGCTGCACGCTCACTACTTTACACTGTTATACAAGCTGCACGCTCACTACTTTACGCTGTTATACAAGCTGCACGCTCACTACTTTACACTGTTATACAAGCTGCACGCTCACTACTTTACACTGTTATACAAGCTGCACGCTCACTACTTTACACTGTTATACAAGCTGCACGCTCACTACTTTACACTGTTATACAAGCTGCACGCTCACTACTTTACACTGTTATACAAGCTGCACGCTCACTACTTTACACTGTTATACAAGCTGAACGCTCACTACTTTACACTGTTATACAAGCTGCACGCTCACTACTTTACACTGTTATACAAGCTGCACGCTCACTACTTTACACTGTTATACAAGCTGAACGCTCACTACTTTACACTGTTATACAAGCTGCACGCTCACTACTTTACACTGTTATACAAGCTGAACGCTCACTACTTTACACTGTTATACAAGCTGAACGCTCACTACTTTACACTGTTATACAAGCTGCACGCTCGCTACTTTACATTGTAAAGCAAAGTGTCGTTTGTCGTTTGTTCAGTGTTGAACATGAAAAGATAGAATCAGATATTTACAAACATGTGAGGGTGAACTCACTCTGTGAGATCCTGTATACGTATGTATTTGCTGTGTATATTAAACATATAGATCACATGTTCAACACACATTCGTTTTACCGCCGACTAAATGATGTTTGTGATTTATCCCCCCCTCCGACAGCGATGAGTCACCTGAATGGCCAGCGTCTCCATGGTAACGTGATTCGGGTGATGCTGTCCAAACACCCGGTGGTGCAGCTGCCTCGCGGGGGAGCGGGGCAGGAGGAACAGGCGCTGACCCGGGACTTCTCAGGCTCCGCCCTCCACCGCTTCAAAAAACCCGGATCCAAAAACTTCAACAACATCTTCCCGCCGTCGGCCACGCTGCACCTGTCCAACATCCCGTAGGTTCAGCTCCACTCAGAGTGTTTATACAGGGAGTGTTTCTCTAACTCCGCCAGGTGTTAACGCCTTCCTTCTCGTCTCGCAGCTCCGCCGTCAGCGAGGACGAGCTGAAGGACGTGTTCACCTCCAGCGGCTTCACGGTGAAGGCCTTCAAGTTCTTCCAGTGAGTAAAACACTTTCTGTTAACCAACATGTCTGTCAGACGAGCTAAAAACTACAACATGGCTGCCGTGTGTTTCCTCCTTGTTTCATGATGTCACTTCCCGGCTGTCACAGGAAGGACAGGAAGATGGCGCTGATGCAGCTGGCGTCTGTGGAGGAAGCCATCGAGGCTCTGATTGCTCTACACGACCACCAGCTGGACCACAACCAGCACCTCCGAGTCTCCTTCTCCAAGTCCACCATCTGACCCCTGACCTTCGAGTCTCCTTCTCCAAGTCCACCATCTGACCCCTGACCTTCGTGTCCACCATCTGACCCCTGAACTTTGTGTCCACCATCTGACCCCTGACCTTCGAGTCTCCTTCTCCAAGTCCACCATCTGACCCCTGAACTTTGTGTCCACCATCTGACCCCTGACCTTCGAGTCTCCTTCTCCAAACCCACCATCTGACCCCTGACCTTCGAGTCTCCTTCTCCAAACCCACCATCTGACCAACCAGACTTCAAGGCTTCTGATTGGCTTATGGCAGGAACAATCGGACCAATACGAAACCTCCCGTTGCCACCGAGCTTTCTGTGCCTACAAACACTCTGACATCACGGTGACATCACAGTTACGGGCGATGACACGAGGAGGCGTTGCCATGGTTACAGAGCACATTCCTGAGCAGACTGAATGCCCAGTAGCAAATGGCATCGTGGGTAGTGGAGTCCCAACAAAAAGTTCATGATGTGAGTGGAACTTTTTATTGTCTAAATGTTAAATTAATGTGATCTTTATAAAGTTAAAATGAGGATTTTCAAAATAAAACCTGCTGTTTCTCCAAAAGCCCAAACTGATGGAAAGATCTAATATATATTTTGTTTTAATATTTAAAGTTAGCATGGACAAAGTTCGGTCTTGTAAAGTTTCATATTTCACTGTAACTTTATTTTCCATCATGACATTAATGTTTTTATTATTTCTTCAAAGTTTCACTGATTTTCTGAACGTTTTGAGTCTTCAGTGCCTTTCTCATCGGCACTTTCTGCCACCGTCTGATTGGCTGAAGTTGTTGTTGTTGTTGTTACTATTATTACTGTAGATGTTTAGGTGGCTGCGATCTCAACCTTCCTCTGTGCCTTATTTTTCTGGATCCTGCTGGGTTTTTTACGTGGCGTCCGTTGGAGGGCTGGTGGCGGGTCTTGTTGATCTGACTTTGGGTTTGTTTTGTAGAATTTTTTCACTTAGTTAAAAATATTTTTTGTCACACGTCGTACTGTTGGTAAATATTTTTTGGGAAGGTTTTTTAATCATGAATGTATTTATACTGTACAACATGAGATAGGTAATGCTTTAGACGTCCCGCCCACCTGTCGTACCTGCGTGTGTGTATTTATATATTGTGTGTGTATATCTGTGTGTGTGTTTATATCAAGCTGAGCTGTGATTGGTTCATCTTCAAATGTCCCTCCTTCTTTTTTTCTATTAAAAATATATTTAATTTAAATCCAGCTCCTGTTTTTTTAGATTATTTTTGCAGCTTCAGGTTTTTATTTTCACTTTGACTGATTTTAGGAAACAAGCCACTAAAAACAGGAAGTGCCGATTCCCCGTCTGCCTTCTGACCTCTGGTTAAATGTTGAGGGACGTACGAAGGGAGGCGGCGGCTTTACAGCGAAAAGATTCAAAACTAGTTTAATTTAATTCAGTGATTTTGAAGTCTTCTGTAAACAGTGTTGGAGAAGGGGGCAGGGTCAAACCAAGCCAAAGTTAGCGTGCCTTTTGATTGGACCAACTCATTCTCACATTACGGTGTCATTTCCTGTTGTGATGGGCTTTCAGGTTTTTACTTCTTATGAGTATTTTTAAGTTGCCACCCGAAACACAAACCAAATTATTGTCACATATAATTTTTAACATTTTTATGTTTTCATGTCTTCACGTTTCAAGTAACAACAAGTTTGTTGTTGTTGTTGTTGAGCGCTGCTGCTGATTTGCTGCAAACAAACCTGTTTTACTTTGTACTTGTTATGCAACTCTTTCACATACTGTAAGTAGAAACAGTCTAAATAACAACAAACGTTTACATGTGTCGGGAAGTGACGAGAGTAAAAAGTACAATAAAGTGTAATTATACTTGCTATATACTTGTACGTTACACACTTGGTATTATTATATTAGTTCTTTGACTTTACAATACTTCCAGTGTGCAAGTTTCTACCTGTTACATGTTAAAATACTTGTTATACATGTAGTATCTTACACATGATGGAATTATTGTAACATTAACTGGTATCCTGATTTATAAGAAATTACCTGTAACATTCTACTTGTGTACACTACATGTAAAAATACTATGTAGTACTGTAACGTAACGTACTTGTATATAACATGTTTGTGAGCTTGTTGTACTTTACAGGTGTAGTAATGTTTTAGAAATACTTTGACATACTGCAGTACTTGTTACACTGTACAATGTTAAATACTTGTTTATTTTACACACTTACTACATGTATGTACATGTTAGTATGTAATGTGAAGTACTGTTACTTGGAACATGAAGACAGAAAAACAAAACTAGAAGAAATATTTCCTAAATGTTTATTTAAAACTCCTGTGTGAGTTTTAAATCCTCTCCGTGTTCACAGGTCGCAGGTTTACTTTGATTTCGTTCGACTCTTTGCAGAAAACAAACCCTGAATGTTTCTGCTGATGAATGTAAAGTACTCGTGGTGCATTGTGGGAGCAGGTGGGACTGTTATTATATGAAATATTTTTTAATCCTGTGCATGGCGGGGGGGGGGGGGGGGGGGGGGGGGGG
>NW_025731274.1:3972-4411 GCF_021292245.1 Micropterus dolomieu
GGGTCTGTGCTCGATTCAGAAACAAAACGTTTGTTGAATTTTTATTTATTCTGAAAGCGTGACAGGAAGTTGTAGCATGAATCACTGAATAAATAAATCATCCGACAACCAATGGCTGTCCTCGGTTTCTGCAAAGCTCCGCCCACCGTCTGTCCTGCCGGCCAATCAGATCGTTTGGAAATGTACAACAAGCAAGCGACACGTTGAGGTTCAGCTTTCAAAGGATAAAACTTTATTGTTCCTGTGTTGACACAATCCTCCACTGTGATTGGTCGGTTCAGACTACAGCAGGTCAGTGGAATTAAAAAAAACAACAACAATAAACAAATCAGGATCCTATTGGACGACGGCAATGATGGGGGGTGGGGTTCATCCGACTCGAAGCTGAGGTCATCAACCAAACCCCCCCCCCCCCCCCCCCCCCCCCCCCCCCCCCCCC
>NW_025731274.1:4431-7980 GCF_021292245.1 Micropterus dolomieu
TGAGGCCACCAACCAAACCCCCCCCCCCCCCCCCCGCGGGCTACACTAACAACTAAGGGCTAACAGTGAAGCAACACGGCTTTAAAAAACACACGCTCGCACGCACACGCTCGCACGCACACGCAGCGTTCAGACTCACAACAGAAGGTCAGAAATGTGGCGGTCTCTTTTCTTTCTTTATTTGGTCCTGTGTTTGTTTGTTCTGTGAATCACTTGAAATATCGCGACCGTTAAATGTCAGAATACTGATCCGTTCAGTCCTGCTTCGGGTTCAAAGTCCGTTTGTCAAATTTAAAAACCAGAAACCGGACATTTCGCTCTAACACACTGTGACATCACTGTGACATCACAACCTTCAGAAACGCATTCAGAGAATTTTTCTTCTTCTTCTCTTGACTGCTTTTCAGAATTAGGATCCAGGTTTCTGGTCCAGACCCAGCTGAACCCGAAAGATGTTTCTTTTAAATATAATTTGTTCTAAAGTTCTGGTAAACATGAGATTCTCTGCGTCACACTTACAAGATCACAGAATCGTGTATTTGTGAGCTTTTTAAATGACCAAACACGTTTTCTTTACAAATCTAAAAGAAAATGTCTCCTCTTTGTTCACCTTCAGGAAATGCGGTTCTCTTTCAATGAAATGTATTTGTTCACATGAAGAACATCAGCAGAACGGCGGAGACAGCGAGCCTCTCCTCGCTCGCCGAGCGGGTGCTTCACATTGTATCTGAGGTTTTATCTGTTTTCACACGGACGTCCAGCGGGGAGCTGTTCTTCTAACCAGACGTGTGAAAGGAGATAATTCACCTCCTCAAGTCAGGAACCGTCGAGTCCCCTTTAACCACGACGGACGACTTCCTGCTGACAGAGAAGTCAGATGTTTTAGTTTGAAAATCATCAGAATCCAAGCTCCCATGGTTTTCAAAGTAAAATATTCTGTATATAGTATAAATGCTGTCGTGTTTAAATCAGCTCAGATTATTATTTCAGACTTCCTGAAACATTAAAGTTGATTGGTTCAGAGATCAGCGCCGATATAAGATCAGCCAATTCAGTGCGATGCGTCACTCTCTCCCTGCACTCTCATTGGCTTGTTCTGGCATCATTCAGCTTAGCACCAAAAGGAACATAAATAGTTAAACACACACACACACACACACACCCACACACGCGCGCACACCAACACACACTCTTCAGTTTTTCTCTCATAAAAAAACAAAAACAAACATCAGTCTCTTTCTCTCGTCTCCTCCTCATCCTGGTCTCCAGGAGGATGAGGAAGTTGCCCGTTGCCATGGTAACTAGACGTCGAGGATCTCCTCGGCGGTGCCGCCGCAGCGCAGCCGGTACCGGCCGGTCCTCCAGCTGATGGTCGGGTCCCACAGAGCCGACAGGAAGATCTGCACCGCCATCGACTCCCTGATGAACCACGCCACCGCAAAGTCCAGCTTGGAGAAGCACAGCGGCCCGCCCTGCGAGATGACATCATCGATCAATAACCGATCAGTCACAGTCTGACAATGTGACAGCTCTAAACCTGTGCGGGGAGATACGATCAGCCAGAACATTAAGACCACCTGCCCTGACCCGGGCGGTCCCGGACTTCACTGTGTGTTCTGACCCCTTTCTATCAGAACCAGCACCAACTTCTTCAGCAGCTCGCCTGTTGGGCCGGACCACAGGGACCAGCCTTCACACCCCGCCTGCATCATGACCCTGTCGCCTTTTGATAGGTCAGGACCAAGCAGAAACCTCGGGGTCTGAAAACCCTGGGGGCCCTGTGCAATATATCCCGCCCACCGACAGTGGTCATAAACTTATGGCTGATCGGTGGATCTATCTAACAGTATTAAATCCACAAACTTTCAAGGATTTCAAGGACCTCTGCCGGAAGAAAAAGTCACATCATTAAGTTGAAGGTGAGTACCTGAACTCCAGTCAGCTGGATGTAGTCCGACAGGAACCAGGCGAGACAGTGACACATGAAGAAGACCATCATGTCCCACCTGCAGCACACACATTAACATGTTTAACGCCATGTAAACAGGAAGTCTGATCACAGTTTAAAGCTGATCTGAGGACGAACGGGGATCAATAAATATTTCAGGTTTATTAGTTTCTACCCATCTGTTACAGTATGAATAGATTACAGTATAGTCGTGACAGAAAAGCGGCCATCACGTCATTAATCAGAACGGGTTCTCTCACAGAGGGAACTCCACCTGCCGCAGGTGATAATATCTGCAACATGCTCCTGCCCTGTGATTGGCCGTGTACCTGAACACATAATGAGCAGCCCAGCCAATGATGAGGCTGGCCAGGAAGCACTCGGAGACGGGCTCCAGCACGGTCCCAGGCAGCATGTTGATCCTCAGCTTGGTCCACCTGTACACAGTAACCCGCTTATTAATTATCATCACGCTCAACAGAAATCCTGTTTGTGACTGAAACGATAATATAAATAACTCACACACACATTAAGGAAATACCACATACGATTCCTACACTTTAAAATATATCATAATTTATTATGGACATTATTGTGGAGACAAGAGTATGAATCATGAAAACAGCCAATCAGATGAAGAGTTCTGAGGTCACCTGATCATGCGGGACTGGAACTGGGCAATGGAGTACGACCCAGAGTTCTGTAGCGCCACCTGTGTCGCCATGGAGAACTTCCAGCCTCTGAGGAGACGGGGAGCAACGAATCATCAAACACCAGCTGTAAACATTAAACCAGCCAAGCTACAGGCGCTAATGCTAACGCGCTAACCTGTCAGCGATGGCTTTAGCCATGAAGTAATCCTCCGCGATGTACTGAGCGAAGGCGACCAATCCCCCGGCTTGATCCAACACGTCCTTTCTCATCAGGCACGACATCCCCGTCACACACTTTATCCCCGTCACGTTAGCAGAGATGTAGGAGCGAGGGTGGGACGTCCCGAAATACACCTAAACACAGGTTAGCATTAGCATATGTTAGCACTTATAAACACAGGTTAGCATTAGCATCTGTTAGCACTTATAAACCGTCACGTTAGCAGAGATGTAGGAGCGAGGGTGGGACGTCCCGAAATACACCTAAACACAGGTTAGCATTATCATATGTTAGCACTTATAAACACAGGTTAGCATTAGCATCTGTTAGCACTTATAAACCGTCACGTTAGCAGAGATGTAGGAGCGAGGGTGGGACGTCCCGAAATACACCTAAACACAGGTTAGCATTATCATATGTTAGCACTTATAAACACAGGTTAGCATTAGCATCTGTTAGCACTTATAAACCGTCACGTTAGCAGAGATGTAGGAGCGAGGGTGGGACGTCCCGAAATACACCTAAACACAGGTTAGCATTATCATATGTTAGCACTTATAAACACAGGTTAGCATTAGCATCTGTTAGCACTTATAAACCGTCACGTTAGCAGAGATGTAGGAGCGAGGGTGGGACGTCCCGAAATACACCTAAACACAGGTTAGCATTATCATATGTTAGCACTTATAAACACAGGTTAGCATTAGCATCTGTTAGCACTTATAAAC
>NW_025731274.1:8000-9088 GCF_021292245.1 Micropterus dolomieu
TGGGACGTCCCGAAATACACCTAAACACAGGTTAGCATTATCATATGTTAGCACTTATAAACACAGGTTAGCATTAGCATCTGTTAGCACTTATAAACCGTCACGTTAGCAGAGATGTAGGAGCGAGGGTGGGACGTCCCGAAATACACCTAAACACAGGTTAGCATTATCATATGTTAGCACTTATAAACACAGGTTAGCATTAGCATCTGTTAGCACTTATAAACCGTCACGTTAGCAGAGATGTAGGAGCGAGGGTGGGACGTCCCGAAATACACCTAAACACAGGTTAGCATTATCATATGTTAGCACTTATAAACACAGGTTAGCATTAGCATCTGTTAGCACTTATAAACCGTCACGTTAGCAGAGATGTAGGAGCGAGGGTGGGACGTCCCGAAATACACCTAAACACAGGTTAGCATTATCATATGTTAGCACTTATAAACACAGGTTAGCATTAGCATCTGTTAGCACTTATAAACCGTCACGTTAGCAGAGATGTAGGAGCGAGGGTGGGACGTCCCGAAATACACCTAAACACAGGTTAGCATTATCATATGTTAGCACTTATAAACACAGGTTAGCATTAGCATCTGTTAGCACTTATAAACCGTCACGTTAGCAGAGATGTAGGAGCGAGGGTGGGACGTCCCGAAATACACCTAAACACAGGTTAGCATTATCATATGTTAGCACTTATAAACACAGGTTAGCATTAGCATCTGTTAGCACTTATAAACCGTCACGTTAGCAGAGATGTAGGAGCGAGGGTGGGACGTCCCGAAATACACCTAAACACAGGTTAGCATTATCATATGTTAGCACTTATAAACACAGGTTAGCATTAGCATCTGTTAGCACTTATAAACCGTCACGTTAGCAGAGATGTAGGAGCGAGGGTGGGACGTCCCGAAATACACCTAAACACAGGTTAGCATTAGCATCTGTTAGCACTTATAAACACAGGTTAGCATTAGCATCTGTTAGCACTTATAAACACAGGTTAGCATTAGCATCTGTTAGCACTTATAAACACAGGTTAGCATTAGCATCTGTTAGCACTTATAAACACAGGTTAGCATTAG
>NW_025731274.1:9108-10373 GCF_021292245.1 Micropterus dolomieu
TAAACACAGGTTAGCATTAGCATCTGTTAGCACTTATAAACACAGGTTAGCATTAGCATCTGTTAGCACTTATAAACACAGGTTAGCATTAGCATCTGTTAGCACTTATAAACACAGGTTAGCATTAGCATCTGTTAGCACTTATAAACACAGGTTAGCATTAGTATCTGTTAGCACTTATAAACCGTCACGTTAGCAGAGATGTAGGAGCGAGGGTGGGACGTCCCGAAATACACACGCCTCATTGGCTTTAAAGGCTAGTTCTAAACATACTTTAACATGACGTTAGCATTGCTATGCGATTGCTAAAAGTTTTGATCGCATGCAAACCTGGAAGCCAGCCAGAAGACTTAGCTTGAGGTTCGCTTGTTAGCTTTTACCTGCTCCAGTGTGGCGGCGAAGCCTTGGCGGTCGGCAACATATGGCAACCCATGGACCAATCCCACCTTCTCTGTCATCTGATTGGTCAGATCTGTCAGGGTGTCAGGTTTCACTGCCACACACACACAAACACAGAGTTAGCATTAGCAGGTAGGACGAACGTGTCTCGGCGTCGACAGTAAAAATGAGACTGTCCTGACCTCTGATGCCTCTGTCACAGATCCAGACCAGGCCATATTTGGCTCCTTCGTAGCCCGGCATCAGGTTGTTGATCTTGGGGTTGATTCCAACTTTCTTCCCCCCTGAGAACCGAAGAACAACACATGCTAACATTAGCCGCTAACAAAAGGCGAGTTACATGTTGTTAGATGATGTTGACAACAGCGGAACAAGTCTAACAACAAAAGTCTCACCGATGAATAATCGAGCGTCCACGTTGGGATATTTTCCCAACAACTTTTTACAGACGTCAACAGCTGGATCGTCCTGGTCCTGAACGCACAGCAGGATCTCGTACTGCAAAACAAAAAGGTTCAAATTACTGTACAAACCCCTGGAACGGGTCAGGTTTGGTTCTACTGTAGTCAGGGGTAGTTAAACAGTAGCTTAGGGCAACCAGATGGTAGCTGGGGCAGCCACAGAGCAGAGACACAGTAGTCAGGTGGTAGGAGTCAGGTGGTAGGAGTCAGTGGTAGGAGTCAGGTGGTAGGGGGCGGGGCAGTCAGTGGTAGGAGTCAGTGGTAGGGGGCGGGGCAGTCAGTGGTAGGAGTCAGTGGTAGGGGGCGGGGCAGTCAGGGGGTAGGAGTCAGGTGGTAGGGGGCGGGGCAGTCAGGTGGTAGGAGTCAGTGGTAGGAGTCAGGTGGTAGGAGTCAGTGGTAGGGGGC
>NW_025731275.1:0-4910 GCF_021292245.1 Micropterus dolomieu
TCTGAACTCACCAGGTAGTTCAACCTCCTCGCTTTCTTTTCTCCCAGCAATGTCCAGTTTTTATATAAATATGAAGTAGTGCCAAACGACGCTAACAACACTGGAACCGGATGTGCACGGAATCTGGCTGCTGAGAAGCTCGAGTGAAGATAAATCCACGTTGTAATCTCATAATTTAATAAAATGCAGTTTACTCCGAGCTCCTCCCTCGATCAAACGGCGTAGTTGTCAGAGCAGAATCCAGTCCGACCATGGGTGTTTATTTGTCCAAAAGCTGGAGCTCCCTGCTCCTCTAGCTCAAGTTTAGCAGCTCTCAGCCGGCCAGCAGATTTTCAATCGCCCGCTCTGCCTGGCCGTCTCCACACAACGCTCTGAAGCTGCCGGTGACGATAGGCTATCGCGACTCGGCGTCATTTCTCGCTTGAGTTGAAAATATTCAACTCACTTTGTCAATTCCTTCACGTTGTGCCTTCGCGTCGCCGGCACCGCCCAGTTCGTGTCGCTTCGTGCCGCCCGACAGGAAATCGCGGCTCTATGCGATCTTTGCATTGACTTTGTATGTGAACTCCCCGCCCCCTTCGCGTCGCTTCGCTTTTGGTCTGAAAGCACCATAAATGTTGGGGAATTGTAAATGCGTTGATGGATGCGGATCAAACACCGAAACAAAAACAGCGCAGCACATGCCGTGATCTGACAAACATTCGCTGCAGAATCCATTTGTTGAAGAGAGAGAGAGAGAAAAAAAGAACCCTCAATCGTTGGGTTGAGAGTCCTGTGCCTTCCCAACTGAGCTAACCAAACAACATGTTGCTACAAGTCAATGTTATGGCTTATATTCTCATCCACCATCTAACGGCTGAAAATATTTCTCCGATGCACCCCTGCAGTATATTATTACTACTACCTCTTTTTCTTCTGACGTACGTAATCAACATAGTGACGAGTGTCTACGCTGCCTGAATTCTACCAGAAGTAGAACAAGAAGAACGTAGTGACGAAACGCGCTCTGTACCCTGTTTGTCTGTTTTTAGCTACTGTAGAAACATGACGACACAACATGGCGACGTCCATGGAAGGGGGAGCCCACAGTTATGGAGAAATAAATGGCTCATTCTAAGGTAATAAAATCATAACGGTTTATTATGTAAGTTCTTAACACACCACTGAAAACATAGTTATGGATCTTATATTGCATTTCTATCGATAGAAATATTACACACAGAACCTTTAAAGGGACCTGATCAATAACAGGCCTGTTGAAACCGCCACTGAACTGGACTTAGGGTCTCGATCAGACTAGGAACTGAGCAGCGTGTGGGGACCATTTGCATGCACTAAACTGCAGTAATATTATATCAGGACATTGGGGGGAAAAATTGTTCACCAGATCATTAATTATTGTTTAGTTGAAGTTCAACAGAGAAGAACAGAGTTGTATCGATTATTTATTAATTATTAATGTGAGATGCTTTCTCGGAGTCCTGGTTGCCTGCCTACCTTGAAGCAGTGATACTGGGCCCCGAGTTGGTGGGAGTCTCAGGTTCTGGCTCCGCTCTCTTACTCTTCTTCTTCTGCCAACCCTTGGTCCGGGCCTTCCCCCTCTTCTCAGTCCTCTTTTGACAGGCTCCGTTTTTCGGGTGCGATTCCTCGTAGATGTTGAGCGGTCGGCGGTCGCAGCCTACAGGTGTGTGGCTGCAGCAGTAGGCGGTCTTTTTCACAGAGAAGCTTGTGGAGCCGGACGCCGTCACCTCCTTGACCGGCTCCATTTTCATGTAGAGGCCGGCCTTCTGGGCGCAGCTGACGTGGAAGGCAGTGTAACAGTTGATCTTATCGCACTGGATGCATGCTCCTGCACCTTTCTCTTTACAGAGGTAACAGGTGAGCTTCCAGCGCGCTGGCGGGATATTGCGGACACCATCGATGGGCTCGATGAAAACCGTGTCAGAGAAGCCAACCTCAGGCACCCACAGGGCACAAGCTACATGGCCCCAGCGGTCGTCATCAGTCTTCTTCAGGGCTCCACCTCGGTTAGGACAGAAGACGCAATCAGCGGGCCGTGACGGGCACTGCAGGCAGTGACGGCACAGCCACTGGCCCTCAGGAATGTATGGCACGCCGTAGCACTCCTGGTGCACAGCAATGTTGCAGGAGTCGCAGAAGAGGATGACATTACTGTCGGCTCCATCTCCATCCATGCAGATGCAGCAGACGGCGTCCTCGTCCACCAGCGATTGTAGGTCACTCTGACCCTGCGTGGTTGAAAAAGACTCCTTCTCGAAGCGGTCCATGAGGAACTCGAACAGGTTGTGCGACACCTGGCTAATGCCCTCGCTCTTCCTCTTCTCGTTGATTAGCTCCAGCCAGGCGTAGTCCTCCTCATCCATGTCGTACTCCACCTCCTCGTCCAGCTCCTCTGCTGTCCTCTCTGTGTATTTGTAATATGCTGCCGGCCTCTTTGGCACCACCGGCAGATTGTATTCAACCGTTCTAACCTTTGCCTCCAGCAGACCACTGGCAGTGCCGTGCGTGCTGATGGCGCCATGCGAGGCTGTGAGCGCCGCATTCTTCTTCTGCTGGTTGTTTTTGAGGCGCACAGAGCGCACCAGGACCTGCTGGGGCTTCTCATTGTTCTCCTTGTTGCTGTTACACTCCATGATCTCCTGAGCCGTGGGGTCGTCGTCGGTGATGACATCCAGCTTGTCATAGATGCTGAGCCGGTGCACGCGGCCGTCCACCTCCAGCTCCACTATTCGCTGAGCCTGTGCATATGTCAGTGTCTCCCTGTTGGCCGACGGCTTGATGGGAGAGGAGTCCCTCTTCAGCACCGCCGAGCGGTGATGTCTGCTTTTCTTCTTCATTTTGAGGCCGTAAAGACCCTAAAAGCTGGACAGATAAAACAACAATGTCAATGATTCACAGATGCGATGTGGAAGCAACAGCTGAACAGCAACACTTTTTCATGACATTAACCTTGTGACACAACAACCATCAGACGAAGTGTGTGTGTGTTGGATCTAACAGAACCTACATTGATGATTAACAGCCTTAACCCTCAATGGCGCCTTACGAGAAGAATGTCAGGCAGTAAATGTGTTTCCACAAGGATGTCAACACCTCTTCCAGTCTTTAATCAGAGGACCAGAAAAACATGTAGAAATACAATCCACAACTTTAAATCTCTGTGAGTGACTACTTTTAGTTAGTGTTTTAATTACTAGTGCTGTGGATCCGATTTAAAGGATTGTTGAGTATTTCTATGAGCTGCCTCTAACACTTCTATATATATACACAACTCACGGTTTTCCTGCAACACAATTTTGTACTGACATCAAAACTACTTCCAATAAGAGTTTCATTGTTTAAAAATCAGGAACTATTTGATCAAAGAATGTCAACAAGACTCAGAATCTGTCGACACTTTTATAGTAAACCTTTGATACTAGAGGCAACAGACAAATTTCAGTCTGTATTCATAAAGCATTGAGGTTTGACACCCAGCCCTAAACAACATACAAAACTATTAAAAAGAAAATCACACAGCTCACCTTCAGCACCTTTCTGTAAGAGGTTCACCAGGTGAGCGTGGGACCTTTTGTCAAGTGATTTGTACAAAAACAACTGTAACAAGTCTAGAACTGTCTGGGTTTTTTTTCCCCAGCTCATAATAGGGCTTGGTTTGGTATTAAATATCAATAATGTGAGTGTTGACTCAAGTATCAAAATCCTTGCATTTGAGAAGGTGGAAATGTGAAATGTTTGACATGTTTTTTTTTCATATTTACAATGATTTGAATGATTTAGCTAATCATCATCATAATAGTTGACAATTTTTCTCAATTGCGCATTCAGATCTACTAATCTTTTTTTATCTATACATAAAGTTTTTTTTATTAAATTACTCTATTGATTGTGCTCTTGATTAACTTATTTTGATAAATAAAAATGTCAGGAAACCGTCTGATCAACACTCCAAAACCAAAAGACATTCCGATAACTCTGGTAGGGGATAAAGAAAACCAGCAAATACTTGGTCCTGAACCTAAAGAATGTCTGGAATTTTGCTTATAACATTATTTTAGCAATTACTCGACCAATCAAATGTTGCTGGACTATATGATTTTACAAAAATAACTTAAACTTAGGGCTGGGCAATAAAGCCAAAAATATCTTCACGATAAAAACATTTCATATCATTTGATATCGATAATTATGAGGATAAATCATTATTTCTTTCAAAGTTTAAAGGCTGATTTTTGCTCCTGAGTGAAAGTTGAAGAAACCAGATGGTTTATTTTGGTTTTAAACTTTTCTTTAGGTCAGTGGATCACTTCACAAATTTGAGGTAGAACATTCAAAACAACAACAAAATATTTTTTTTAATATTTTCAAAAAATATTTGGAAATCTTTTTTCAGTCCCTTTTCCACAACAAAATAAATATCTTAACAGAAAGATTAAGAGATAGTTTATTTGTGATTCAAGTGAATTAAATCATTTATCATCAAATATATTGAACATTTGTTATTGATGAAATTTATATTGCGTTAATTATCATTATTGTTTTATTACTTAGGCCTACTTCAGCCCTATCTGCTTAGGTGTGAATCCTCCTGTAACGTTACACTTGTTCTCTGCAGTGTGTGTATCAATGTTTTGAGATTTGACGTGTAAACATGATTGGCCAATACAGTTGATTCTGACCCTCCTCTGTGGTGCAAATGCAAATAAAACTGCATGCAACTTAACATTTGCGCCCTCACAAGCACACGTGGGAAATGAAGTTGGCAGGCTTTATTAACGTTAAATGTACAACACCAGTTTGTTTGTGCAGCTTTAATTTATGAGATCAACATGCTGCTTACAGTTGGCTGCTGAATGAAGTTTCAGTACAAGGGGGGCGGAAACAGACCG
>NW_025731276.1:0-3678 GCF_021292245.1 Micropterus dolomieu
ACATCTCACAAGTCCACATCAGGTAAGCACATATTTATTTATCTAATGTTTAATTGTACCAAATTTGTAGACATTTATCGTTTATTGACATTGTCTAAAATTATATGCAGTCATAGACTATATACAAGTGTTTCAATACCATTTTCCAAGCTCCATCGTATTAGGATAAGTTACTTCGCTAGTATAAATGCTAACTTTATCACCAGAAGATAATATCCTGTACAGGACTGTAAATTATGTTAAGAACTGTATTTTATCTTTGCTCAGATTTCGACTGCTTTGCGAAATATATGCACACCTTTCTCATGCTCGTAACTGATCTTAGCTAATGCCCCTGCGATTTAACTTTAAATAAGTCAGCTAACTTGATACATCTGTCAGTCTTCTACAACTTTCAGCCTCCAGATTCAATCTATGACTGCATTTAATGTTTGACAATTTAAATAACGTTAAACTATAAATGTCAATGGATTCCACCACAGCCAAGCAGTCTACATCTACAATAAACTAGCAAATTGGTAACATTAGTGAATTCAAGTAAGTTAACTGTTATATATATATAATATAGCGTCAATTCAGCCCGACTGACATTGTTCATCTTCACATCCTTTTCACTACTGAAAGTTGTTTTATTTGTATGTTTTCTGTTATAGATGCCCTGACTGAACCAATGGGGACAGAAGTCTTTGACTTTGCCCAGGCAGCACAAAAATGGCTTCCTATGCTCCACACCCGATGGGTGGACAGAGCAGAACAGGAGTAGTGAATAATTTTTTTTATTCCATAAATAAACTTGTATTTTTTAACTGATTAAATTGTCCGTTGTCATTTATACATTTTTAATATATTATAGTCTCTTTTCTGTGGTTTAATATTGGTTGAAATAACATTGAAGTCACGTTGATTTTTAGTTAGCTATGATTTCAACATTGTTTCAATATTAAAAAAGGGTGCAAAATGATGATGAATCAACATGAAATTAGCGTTGACAGCAGAATGTTGTTTCAATGTTTCAATAGTTGTATTGGTTGAAATACTATTGAAGTCACGTTGATTGTTAGATAGGCTATCATTTCAACGTTGTTTCAATAGTAAAATTGATTGAAAGAACATTGATGTCACTTAGATTTTTAGTTAGGTTTTTATTTCAATGTTGTTTCAGTAGTAAGATTGGTTGAAATACTATTGAAGTCACGTTGATTGTTAGTTAGCTATCATTTCAACGTTTTTTCAATAGTAATATTGGTTGAAATAACATTGAAAAAGTCACATTGATTTTTAGTTAGCTATGATTTCAACATTGTTTCAATATTAAAAAATGGTGCAAAATGATGCATCAGAGTCTGATGTTGATTCAATTAAATTAGTGTTGAGAGCAGAATGCTGATTCAACATAGTTTCAATAATGTTTGCTATCTGGGAGTTTATTTGAGTTATAATATACATTTATTTGCTTTAACCATACACTGTTTGAATGGAGTGCACACATTTTCACATTGTAAGGTTAAGTAAATATTTTCTGTTATATTAATTATGTTTTTTGTGTTACCATGCTGGAGAGAAGTCTGTCATGGAGAAAGAAAGGTGGGGCCAAGGGTGGAGGACTGTTTTATCCTGTGGCCTGCCTATCAAGCCGTACCATGGGCTGCCATGTTGGAGGGGGATTTTGGGTTTAGTTTGTTTTACTTTGTAGTTGTTGTAGTTGTCGTCCATTTTGTTTTCCCCTTATGTGTAAATTGGTTTGGCAAAGCCACTATATGTTCCCTTGTGCCGCATTCAGTGAGGTCAGTTTATTCAGTTCATATCCTGTTTTGTTGTAAGTTATATTTTGTTGACCTCTTTTATAGGTCTAGATGGATTCTATTGTATTGGAAACTCCTGTTCTCCTCATTGCCTGACTGTTTGGTCCCTGACAATCAACACTGTGGAAATTACACTTTAGTACAATGTAAAGTGGTGCGTGTACAACTTGTATAACAGTGTAAATTTGCTGTCTCAAGACACACAGACAGACGCTGTATCACACAGACATTAATGTCTAAACCTCTTCCACTCCTCCATGACGAGGAGCTGGTGATGTTACAGACCTTGCGCTCCTCCACCTTCTGTTTGAGGATGCCCCACAGATCAATACCCTCAATAGGGTTTAGGTCTGGAGACATGCTTGGCCACTCCATCACCTTTACCCTCAGCTTCTTTAGCAAGGCAGTGGTCATCTTGGAGGTGTTTGGGGTCATATCATTTATAATTCCATAATTAAAAGTGTACAGCATTTCTGTCCATGTGGCCTCATACACAACGTCAACAGTGAAAGGAGAGTTATCCGTCTGACGAGAAAGCAGCGGACATTACAGAAGGTAAGAATATGCTAACATTAGCAAGTTAGCTATATTAGGCTAACTGTTGCTGACATGCATGAGTTATGTTTCATTGGTACATGCAGGTCTTTTAAATGTGGCTAACCCCGCTGTGTGTATAAACTGTAAAAATAAGATGTAGAAGCTGTGTTTCTAGTTAACAGCGCCATGGTGGGCAGATGACAGGTGTGTGTTTACAGTGATTGTGTACTCTGAAAAACATAACAGGGCAGATATAAAGTCTCAGCCGGCAGACCTAGCATGGCATGACTACTACATATACATATGGATGTAACGTTTCAGCCTAATAGACATCAGCTGATCAAAAACAGAGGACACTGCCTGCATCACTGCTGATGTCATTTGACCAGGGAGTGAATGGTGATTAATGTGATTGTCGTCAGTGTTGTCCTAGTGTCTCCTTTTAGTTTATTCACTTCTCTGTGTTTCAGGTCTTCCCGTCTGTCCCTGTGTATGTTATTGTCCCATAATAGCTGGTCCGCTCAGCTGCATCTACACACATGCACTGGGTTGCACCAGCTCTGTATTTCTTCTCCCCTGAATTAGGGCATAAAGGTGTTTGAAGTTAACACACGTGCCACTGTTTTTCCCTACTGGACATGAAGGACCACTTGGTGTCACAGCTTTGGATCAGCCATCTGCAGAGTCCCAGTCCACTGGGTCACACCATAAGCTTGAAATCAGAGCTACAGCTGATTCAGTAACCTCTGGATCCACTAGACACAGGACTTTTTCTCTCACTTAGACATAATTGACGCTTGTATTTTATCTGGCAGAGTTTCTATATGATCTATAATTACCTTGTTTTATTTTGCTCATTATATTATGCATATAAATGGCACACAGAGTGTCTGCTTGTCTTTTATTTTCACAATATATAATTGCAGCTGTTGCGCCTGAATTTCCACTAGGGCAGTCTTAACTAGTACATGAACACATGACCTTTGGACTTTGCACATTTCTATGATTATGTGTTGTGCTATACCTTATTTGCTTCTACTGGTGGGTACTGCTGAAATTAGAAAGATATTATGGGTAATTTGGCTGCCACTTCACAGCCACATTTTTATTAATGACTACATTTCAGTAATTTAGTCATGATTATGTAGTGTAGTGTGTAGTATCTGTTCTGCAGTCTTTGGAAGAATTTGCTAATTTATTGAGGCAGCGAAATAAATGTGGAGACGTTAAAATTAGTGTTCAATTATGAAAATAAATATTTACCTTATGAGCCATGGCCCTCTAATTTCCAAGTTGTGCAGTTTAAGAAACAACATTACATATTTAACGCAGCCCTGTT
>NW_025731276.1:3698-11058 GCF_021292245.1 Micropterus dolomieu
CCCCCCCCCCCCCCCCCTCCCCATTTACAATGATCTGAACTGGCATTGTTGAGAAAACCTGGACTCATCACATGGAGACAAAACTCAGGAACTTTATTCCATAGTAGTCCCTTTAGCTACATGCTACACACACACACAGAACATAACAGATGGTAACAAAAAAATGGCCTATATAGTTATTTTTCAAATATACATACACATATACACCCAGAAATTAACTGTCCAGTCCATTTTTTTATTTGTATCTGGGAGAATGTAAAAGAATGTTTGCGGGCTTTCTTGTGCATCATTTTTAGAAGAAGCTTCTTTCTGGGACGACAGCCATGCAGACCAATTTGATGCAGTGTGCAGAATATGGTCTGAGCACTGACAGGCTGACCCCCCACCCCTACAACCTCTGCAGCAATGCTGGCAGCACTCATACATCTATTTTCCAAAGACAACCTCTGGAAATGATGCTGAGCATGTGCAATCAACTTTTTGGTCGACCATGTCGAGGCCTGTTCTCAGTGGAACCTGTCCTGTTGAACCGCTTTATGGTGTTTTTTTCAGGGGACAGCAAATTTTCAAGCTGTACACTCACTACTTTACATTGTAGCAAAGAGTCATTTCTTCAGTGTTGTCACATGAAAAGATATAATCAAATATTTACAAAAATGTGAGGGGTGTAAATTATTTACACCCCTCTATACTATATACACTATTTACAGTAAATACTGTATATATACTGATATATACACACAATACAGACACACACACACACACACTTGGACTCTGTACTGTGTTCTGCATTTGGGTTCTAATTGAAGTCCAGCTTCCTCCTGTAAGTAGACATCAATATCCTTTGTTGGTTAAACTATTATCAGAATATATTTAAACGGCTAAAGCAGTTCACTGTCAATATAGATGGTATTAGTCAGACATAGAATACCATAAACTCTGCCAAAACAACACCTTAGGTGCTTGTGAAAATTTTGACTAAATCTTGCAGTGCCCCCTGGAGGGGATAGGTCTCTCATTAGAGAAACTCCAGCCGGGAAGGCTTGATCTGGCTGGGAGTGGTTGACTGGTTAAATGGACCCCCACAGGAGCTGCGACAGGGGGCAGGCAGGTATGAGGGGAGCATGCCATGTAAGTACTGAGTACTCTGTTTTAATGTTTAACGGAGGACGTCAAGGTGTTATCTCAGAACATCCTGTCATTCCCCTGAGCCAGATTTTATTTCTCTGAACTTACTGATCAGCTTGAACTTGATAAATTTAGTTGGTTTGGTCAAAACCGCCTTGCTCATAGAGAGCAGTCAAAGCCTCTGGTGGTGTTGGTATTTCTGTTAGCAACACTTTTAGACGACTTTTAAACATAGGGAGATCTTAATTGAATTTCTAAAAGATTCTACAAATGCTACTAGGTTAACAAGAGGTTACATTAACAAGAAAAGCGTCTAAAAATGTGTAATTTTAAATGTTAAAAATGTTGTGCTTTAATGTAAGGTTTATTTCAACTAACAGAGTTATGGTTTGAGTTATTATGGGTAAGTGACAATGTGGATGCAGAACAGAGCATGCAGGGGAACGACATACCCCAAATAACCCCAAAATAACCGTATTCTGCACTTTGTTCAAGAGGCGCATGCACTAATTGCACCTTTGTTTACATTTGTGTATGGTACTTGTTGGTGTGCTTTTCATGGACAATAATATTTGTTTGGTAATATCAAGATTTCATTGTATTTCAGTTGTGGTTACGTGTGTGTGGGGAGGCAGTTTAGGGTTTCCTGCCCTCTCTTACGAAGAGTTCCGATAGGCTGTTCAGGAGAAAGCTAATCTCTGGTGAGTGTTTCTTTGTCATTTTAACAGTCAGGCACCGAGGGTTATCTTGGCTGCTGCCAAAGGTGGCCAGTTTTATGATCAACTGCCCAGAAATAGCACTTAAGGAAAGCAACCTTTCAACCCCCCTCCTTTGGAGTCTCTTCAGCCGTCTGTTGAGGGTTGTTATCTCACCCCCTCCCTTTCTTTCTCCCAGGGAGAGAGAAAGAATTTGGAGTAGTCCAAATTTATTTGATATAAAATGCACAAATCCACACTGTTTGTACACTACAACCAATAAACTGCTACAAAATTTATCCCAAAGTTGTATTGGACATGAGTGTAAATAAAAGATTCTAAATAACAGTTGGTTAAATCCAGAAAGGGATAACTTTTATTTCTAAAAGTGGTAAAGCTGTTGACTACATTCTGACACCACATGTTGCCTTTAAAAACGTGTCTTGAATTTAAACTGTACACGCCCTCTCACCTTGTCAAACGGGTTGGACCTGAAGGTAGTCATCTGATTGATGGTGATAAGACTTCCTGAACACTCCAACAGGAAAAACTCTCTAGGCTCTCAGCAGCTGGTAAAAAGAAAAAGTTTTCTGTTAATTTTCCTTCTTCTGACATGTGCCCTAATGCTCTACTTGAGGTCATAGATCAATTGTGAAATGGCCAGAAAACACAGAATAAAAGTTGGATCATTGTAATGATTGTCTTTGTGACCTGCTGTATAAGCAAATGGATACTGTGCAGTAAAAAGAAGTAACAATATGAACTTTATTATTTTGTTATCTGTTGATGACTTTGTATTGGTTGCAAAGACAAGTTTACACACACTGTTAAATATTATGACCTAACATAGTAAATGGAGACTTCGCAATGTGTACAGCAGAGCAACCAGATATTTCAGTTTGGGCCAGTGCCTTTTAAAGTCAGTTCTATAAATGTCTTGGTTTTGTTTTTAAAGAAAATGAGTTTTACAGAGGTAAGAAAACATTGACAGAGTCAGCAGGAAGAGTGTTATGGTCTGTGATGAATAAATTGAAACACATAAACACATAAACAGAAACAAATATGCTGGCAAACAAGGCTTTAAAGTTAAATGACAATGAAATAATAATGGCAATATGTAGTGGAGAGACTGGATCATTAGTTGGAATGATTGTGATTAACTCTTAGAGGAAAGGGATGCAGAGTAGACCTTTTTCACAGTAGACAATTTGATAAGTCATGGTAGGAAGAGCACCAGTGTGATTAACAACATGTCGGTTGCATTAGGTTTGCTCAATCACTGGCTTGGCTTACTGGAAAACTTTTTAACAACACCTGTGCTTTTCCTGCTACAACAAGTCAAAAAGTCTGCTGTGAAAAAAGGTCTGTTCTGTAATAATATCTCACTTTATTTTAAATGTTGTTTATTTAAAGAGGTAGTGTTATGCTTTTTGGCTTTTCCCCTCTCCTTTACTGAGTTATATATCTTTTTTGTGCATGTAACAGGTTTGCAAAGTGAAAAAGCCCAAAGTCCAGCCCAAAGGGAGTTCCCATCTCCCACAGAAAACTCTGCTCTGAACCGCTTGAAAACAGCTCGTTTGTAGTCCAGCCCTTCACTTCCTTCACTTGTGACGTCACAACAAAAACGTGTCATAAAGCTTGCCAAGCGGCTAGCAGGGTCAGGCACGCCCTCAAACCAAGCTAGTCTGAGCAGAGGCCCTTTGGCTCGACTCGCCTTTGTTTGGTTTTACATTGTAGAAATGTTGTACCTGTACCTGCTTCCAGGTACTTTTTTTTTGTATTACCTCACCTCCATGGTGGTTCGAAGCGAGCTGAGGGATACTAAAATGTAACGTGAAAACATGGCAGACTGCTGTCTGTGCTTGAATATTGTCGGAGTTGAGGAGCTCCGCAAGTGGCTGAGGGGGAAGCCTGTGCCAACCCGTGGGAGGAGTGTGTGAGGGCGCTGCAGCAACAACGGCAGAGGAAAACACAGCTGGAAGGTTTTCATACCGCTGTGTCGCATTGAACATTACGTCGCGGCAGTTGTGTGTGGCGTCGCTATGACGACAAGCAAGTACTATCTCTGGGTACTGTCTGCAATGGAAAACGGAGCAGGGCCGAGTAGAGTCGAGTCTATCGATTTGCGCTATGGTAGCATTTTTCGGCAAGGCAGCAGAGATCGTCAGAACACCGGCAACAGTTCAACGTTTAGTCCTGATGGTAAGATGTGGAACAATGATGTTGTGGACATATGAGTAACTTATACCATCTGCTAGGTTACGGTCGCAGTTTGAAGCGGCTTTGATTTGGATCACACCAGAGCCCTTTAAAGGGTGCTTTAAAGGGCTCTGCCCAGGGCCATTACGACACGCCCTTCTCTGCTTCTGATTGGCTAATAGTCCTTACCTGGGAACTGCGCATGTGCAACTCCCAACAAAGATTTTGTACAAGATGCATCACACTGTAGCTCAAGAGCGGAGCATACAGCACATAGGCTGAAAAGAGGAGCTGCAGCAATGTGCAGTATGAGAAAAATATGGTGTTTTTAGAAAATGAAACCATGTAAACCTGTTCTGCTCCAAACCCTAATTAAGATTTTGAACCTGTAAATTAGCAAATCTTTTAGTAGTGTAATTTAGTTGAAAATGTAGAACATGTTATTGAATAATAATAATAATAAATACAATCAGTATTTACATGATTTTCATTACTTCACATTCTCTGATACGGTGTGTTGGTTTGCAAGAAGAGGAATGGAGTCCGGATTTTCTAATTTGGTGTGGTTAGTCCCCATTAAAAAATCATTTATTGTGAAAAAACAGGACAGGACGTGGACACAGTGAAACCCCAGCTTTTGGATCCGCAATTTGAATGATCTGTCAAAGCAAAATTGTAGTCCTCTCTATGATGGTTGTCTACTTGGCTAAAAACACAAAACTGAATGTCACATTTTATGTGACCTCAGACTGGCGCTTAATGCAGTTCTTCAAGTGGACAGGAGATGGAGCTAATAGGCTGTTTGAGATGCAACCATTCACCTCACACATCACCACTTCCACTTCCTGTTAAATGTGAAGTGCACTGTTTTATACCAGGTCTCCACTGGCAGTGAAAAGCAATCGAGATTTAACCAACTGCACAAATATAACTAAGCAAATGCACAGAGATGACTTAATAACTGCTGCCCTTGAGCAAGGCACTCTCTCCTACAGGAGGAAACTATACAGCTGTGGATATTCTGAACTGTGTGAAGTAAGGCATTTTAACATGTAGTGATCTACAGTAGGCTATATGTGGCATTGTGTGGAGAGATTTCAGGAGAGACCTGCAAAGGGATAAAGCTGGGATTATGGGCTGGGCCATACTTAACAAGGCCCCATTAGACTGTGACCATAGTAACCACTGGATTACACAGATTAGGATTGATGCCCTGAGTTAGTGTTATGACCCCAAGAAAGGTTCATGACAAAAACATAATCAAAGGATTCAAGGAGTAGCAAAAACAAACATTACCTTTATTAAATAAACAATGGAAGGTGCCATAAATCAATTGGATTCTTCCTTCTTCCCTAAACCAACCATCACAATCCAGAGATGAGACAAGGAGGTGGAGTCGCAGTCTTACACGCTTCTCAGCGCTTCCATTTCAGCATTTACCCAACCAAAACCTCATAGGCCTAGTGACGGTGTCTGCCCCCCGACCATTAAAATTATTTAATCAAAGGTAAACAGAAGAGGAGTGGTGCCTAAAAACCTAATAAAAATTAAAACCACCAGTGCAATAGTGTAAAAGAATAGGAGAATTAAATGTGGACTTTTAACAGACCTCTCTCTTCAAAAGGTTTACTAGTAAATGAATTAATATCAGATTATAATATTGATTTATTTCTTACTGAAACCTGGATGGGTGATGGAGAATATGTTAGCCTAAATTAATCCACTGCTCCCAGTCATATTAATACTCACATTAGGGCTGACCCCCAATAGTCGAAGATTTGATGCTTCGATGGGCGGAGCCTGATTCGACTGTCAATCTCACAGTCAAAGCTTCGCAGCGAAACAAGGATCATGCCATTTTGGCGATATGGGGGTGCTCAACGTCTGATTTTACATAGAACCACTAGTTTGCTACCAATAAGTTAATATACAGCCTATTACAACATACATTTCAATGTTTAATGCTGTAAATAAATATGTAAAAAGAAAAAAACTTTCAATAAAAGTTTTTAAAGTGCGTGAATAAATCCAAAATTGTAAACCTAACCCTGGGTCGTCAGTGCGCATGTGTAGGTGTAGCATGTATGTGTGTAGTGGCAGAAGAGGAACACTTGTTGTAGAGCCGGAGCCCCAGCTTCACTGGTGTTGTGCCGAGTTGTCCGCACCTCGTGGGACTTTCGGATACTTTATCACCGTTGGTGAACCCCACAAAGAATATTATATCGTTTGAAATAGCTGGCTACTTGAAATAGACCTGCGAGGAACCACGACGTGCACACAGTTGTTGGCAGCACGGAATGCACGCAAAACTCTGCACAAGACCGGTGAATGGCAGGCGATCAGAGAGAAAAGGGTCAACAATAAGCCTTAATTTAGCTGGAAATTTACAGCGTAAGTTGAATGCCTGGTGGCCCCCAATAGTCGAAGATTTGATGCTACGATGGGCAGAGCTTGATTCCACTGATTCTCACAGTCAAAGCTTCGCAGCAAAACAAAGATCATGCCATTTTGGCGATATGGGGGTGCTCAACGTCTGATTTTACATAGAACCACCAGTCCAGCCCTGGTTAGCTCCATGGTATATATGAAACTTGCGAATTAAAGAGAATATCGCGGAAACTTTGCGTTCCACCAAACTGGAAAGTTCTCATTTTTTCTGGCAAGATAATCTTAAAAATTATAGGAAAGCCCTCCGTAATGCCACAGCAGCGTATTACTCGTCATTAATAGAGGAAAATAGAAAAATCCCAGGTTTCTTTTCAGCACTGTAGCCAGGATGGCAGAGTCACAGCTCTATTGAGCCAAGTATTCCCATAGCTCTCAGTAGTTACGACTTCATGAGCTTCTTTAATGATAAAATTCTAACTATTGGAAACAAAATTCACCAAGATCTGCCCTCAACTAGCACCGACTTATCTCTAAACTCAGGAACCTCACACACTCCATCCTCAGTCCGCACGCAGTGTTGAAGCAGATTCTGCTCAGTCCTGCTCTGGAACCACACAACAGGCATCTCCTCGTCCTCTTTTCTCCCCAACCACACTAATAATTGGTGACTCCATAACCAGAAACCTCCGTTTCTTTAACGCTACCACTCGCTGCTTCCCCGGTGCCACCACGGCTGTCATTTTAAAAAAACTCCAGGACCTGATGCCGTCGCTCCCGTCCTCCATCACAAGAGTGATAGTCCATGTCGGAACAAATGACACAGCTCTTCGGCAGTCTGAGCTGACAAAATTAGATTTTAACTGTCTTCTTAACTTTTTAAAGCAGTGCGGAAAGTCCGTTTTTATCTCTGGTCCCATTCCCACAGTTGGTCGCGGTGCTGGCCGCTTCAG
>NW_025731277.1:0-5279 GCF_021292245.1 Micropterus dolomieu
CCCTCAAAGACGTTTGCCAGCCCCCCAATTTGGGTGGAACATCTTACAACTTGGCAGCAAGTCATGACAGTTTTCTCATAATTTGAAGTACGCTCAAACTCATCTGAACAAATGTCCCAAAAAAGGTCTCAACTGTATATTGTGATGAATTCCTGAGTCTCACTCCTCAGTGCTTCTCCATCAGCATTTTTAGAATGAAAGCACTGAAGGTATTATGATGTATTATAAGTGTTCAGATGTTCAGTGTTCAGTGTGTCAGATGTAAACATTTACACTTTGTCTCATTGCTTCCTGTTGCTTCCATACCCACAAGGCCAAGGTTTTGGGGATATAGACAGCTAGTGTGAAAAGCTCACGATCAGTTCTTAAGGACATAAAGAAACGTCTGTTACGTATGTAACCCTTGTTCCCCGAGAAGGGGAACGAGACTATGCATCGGTGACGACACTACGACGGCGTTGCTCTAACAATTGCATGGGACGGCGTAACCGGAGGCGTATAAAGCACACCGGCACACAGGACAAACCAGCTCTTTGCTATGAAGCCAGGCGCTCCAGGCAGGGCGAGGCGTGGCGGACCGACGCAGTGTCTCGTTCCCCTTCTCGGGGAACAAGGGTTACATACGTAACCAGAGACGTTCCCCTTCGAGGGAACTCGAACTGCGTTGGTGATGACACTATGGGAACGAGATACCCACTATGCCACGCCGAAAGCCTCCGCCTGCCCCAGCATGCAGTGACCTGTAGGCACAACTAAGAGGAGAGCGCTTGGGTGCGGGGCGCAGAAGGAAGGTCCAGACTGTAAAATCTGATGAACATGTGTGGAGTGGCCCAGCCAGCTGCCTCACACACATCCTCCTCAGAGAAGCCCCTGAGAGGAGGGCCTTAGAGGCCGCCATGCCTCTAGTAGAGTGGGCCCCCACGGCCATAGGTGAAGGAAAACCGCGCACCTGATAGGCCAGGGAAATAGTCTGAACTATCCAGTTGCTGATAGTGTGTTTTGAAGTGGGGAGCCCAGCCTCGGGGGACCCAAAACACACTAGCAACTGGTCTGCTTTCCTCCACCGGGAGGACCTCAGAGTGTAAATACTCAGTGCCCTGACAGGGCAGAAGAAGTCTCCCGCCCTCCGCCGTCACATGAGGTGGGGGATGAAACGCCTGCAGCGCCGTAGACTCTGCCATACTGTACAGCACCTTGGGGACGTAGCCCGGACAGGGATGCAGGACAGCCTTGACCTTCACCGTGGCAAATTCCAGGCATCGAGGAGACACCGTGAGTGCCTGGAGATCCCCCACCCTCCTCAGAGAGGTGATAGCTAGGAGAAAGGCCATCTCAAGGGTCAGGTGCTTGGCCTCAGCTGACTCCAGGGGTTCGAAGGGGGCCTCCGCCAATGCTTCGAGAACCACTGCCAGGTCCCAGGTGGGAATCCTGGAGCGAGTCATGGGTCTCATCCTCCGGGCTCCACGGAGGAAGCGCATGACCAGCGGGAGCGCGTGGAATGCCACAATGGCAGCCACGTACTGCTTGAGCGTGGATGGGGAAAGGCCAGCAGAGAACGGTGCTGGAGGAACTCCAGTACCGCAATCACCGGGCAGGTAACTGGGTTCACCACCCGTTCTCTACAGACTACAGTGTGTAGTCTCTCGAGACGCAAACAGGTCCACGTCTGTTGGGCCGAACCTTTCGCACAATAACTCCACCACCTCAGGGTGGAGTCTGTCCCTGTCTCAACAGCAGGTCCGCTCCCTTGTTCTGGGCCCCAGGGATATACATCGCCGTAAGAGACAATAGTCTCTGCTGGGACCACAGGAAGACCTGATGCGCCAGTCTGCACAATGGGCGCAAGCGCAGACCCCCCTGGTGATTCAAATAGGCCACCACTGCCGTATTGTCGGTCCTGACGAGGATGTGACGACCTCGGAGGTCGGGCAGAAAGCTCCGCAGAGCGCGGAACACCGCCAACATTTCCAGGCAATTTATATGCCACGAGAAATGACACTATCCTCTCGAAAAGCGGCCGTCCATGACCACGCCCCACGCCGTGAGGGAGGCGTCTGTCGAAATAATTGTCCAGCGACATGGTGCCCCCAACGTGGGACCCTGGGACAAGAACCAAGGTTTCTTCCATACAGACAGGGAACGAAGGCACCTGCTCGTAACCCGTATCAGACGGAACGGGTTCCCCCTCGGGGAGAACCCCTTGGTCTTCAACCACACTGCAGGGCTCTCATATGTAGCAGGCCAGCAGGTACTATGCTGGATGCAGCTGCCATGAGACCCAACACCCTCTGAAAGTGTTCCGCTGTGATGGTGCGGCCTAGCTTCAACCCGGTTACCGTGGACAAAATGGACGCGTGCAGGAGATAGTTGGGCCCGCATCGACGTTGAGTCCCATACCACCTCTAGGAACGTAGTCCGTTGGGCGGGTGTCAACACGCTCTTCTTTGCGTTGAGCCGCAGCCCCAAACATCTCCTGAGATGTTCGTTGATGTAGTTCAGCACGCGGATGCCCTGGAGCCTCAGCGGGGCCAGAGCTGCATCAATACACATGGTGAACGTGCGAGGGGGGAGTGCTAGGCCGAACGGAAGAACCCGATACTGGTACGTGGACGGATGGAGATATGGAAATTTGCATCTCGTGGATCTATCGCTGACAAACCAATCCTCGGATTGGATGTGACCACGATGGCGGGGATGGTGAGCATCTTGAACCTGAACCTCCTCAGAGCCTGGTTCAGGCACCGCAGATCCAAAATCCGCCGCCATTTAAGCCTTGCCCACCAGAGCAGACATAGGGCTTGGTGGGCGGTGCCAGCTCCTTAAGGGACGACGCAAGGCCGGGTGAGAGACAGCTGGCCAAAGCATCCTCAACCCGGCATCAATATTGAGCTTGGCCACCGCCCGCGTCACTACCTCCAAGAGTTCGTCGGAGCTGGGCGCCGACTGATGACGTCGGCCTGGCTCCCGGAAGTCCTCCTCCTCCACAACGCTGAGCACATCCAATTCCTCAGAATCGGACAGCTAGAGCCTCATACCTCAAGCGGGAGAAACCGAGAAGCGAGAGAAACCGAGAAGCGGGCTCCCGGACGGGGAAGAGGGGAGTCGGAGCCGGCAGATGAGGATAGGGAAAACGCCTCGGCAGTCCCGATGCCCTCGGAGATATAGCGCTGCGAGCCCCATGACCAAAGCCGCCGCGCCGCCTCAGCAACCGCGGGACCCGAGCCACGGGGAGAGCGTATCCGGCCGTCTTCAGAAAGAGGGCCGCACGAGACCTCAGCACCCTCAGGGGCAGGGCCTCGCAATGGCCCCCTCGAGAGCTGCCTGGGCATGCGGCATCCCCAGACAAGACACTCACAGTTGATGAGTGTCCCGAGCCGTGATGTAGCCATGATGTGGAAAGACACACTTCCGGAACTGCTCACCAGCCATGATCTCCTCTGTAAAACTTCTGGAAAAGGTAGGACAAACTTCCGTGGTTGTTCGTGGAGCTTTCGACCTATCAAACATATCAGAGTTCCTTGCTTCATAGCAATGAGCTGGTTTGTCCTGTGTGCCAACGTGCTTTATACGCCTCCGGTTACGCCGTCCCACGCTATTGTTCGAGCTACGCCAATAGGATTGGAGTAGTTTCATTCATAATTCAACCCTGCCACGTCTAGAGGCGTTCCCATAGTGTTGTCACCGACACAGTTCGAGTTCCCTCGAAGGGGAACACAGTAACTCCTTCCCAAAGATGTTTTAACTGAGATGTATCGTGCTTTTGCTGCTTTGCACACCGTAATTATGTAGCGCGCAGCTGATTAAACTACTTATGCTGTTGTAGTCTTTAACTACACTTTGGTCTTTCTGCCTATTCTCCTTTAAATGCACTGCGTTTAGAATCGCTAGTTATCGCAGTGAGACAAGATGTAAGTAAAAGACAAAGGTAGAGAAACTCTTTTCAACATTAAGTCAGAATACATAACCGCGGGTCTCCCTTACATGGAAGTCGCCATGTTGCGAAGCCATGTTTCTACAGAAACCGAAAACCGACAAATGGCGCTACAGAGCGCGTTTCGTTACTACGTTGTTCTTCTTCTTCTTGTACAATTCTGGCAGTGTAGACGCCTGTCACTATGTTGAATGCGTACAAAGAAGAAGAAAAGGAAATAATAATAATATACAGTTTCTGAGTAGTCATCTTGTTTATTAGAAGTAAGACGAGAAGTGAAATTTGGACAAATGGAACAAATGTATTATTTAGCACAAGCTGACAGTGTGTGGATCTTCGTCGTCAAAGAAGCTAAAACACGAAGTTGGGACAGATGACGGCAGAAATCAAGGATATAATCGTTTCGGATTTTCCCAGATGGCTCTGATGCGTGACAAATGTTTGATAGCTTTAGCTAGAAGCTGGCCTAAATCAACAACAAAAAAGGTATAAAATGTGTAGTGGGATTAATTTCATGTAACGTTATTGTCCAGGCTGTGTTTTGGCTTTGCTACATGGACAGAAATGTGTCTGTTTCGTTCGCAAAACCATCAGCTGATGAATATTATTGGCAATAAAATGATACATTATCACAACTCAGATCAGACTGCTAAACTTCACATATTACTGCCCTGGTGGAAAACTTGTCACTAAAACTTACATGCTTAACCTTTATCTGTTAAACTCCATAATCAAACATTAATAAAATACACTCACCTAAAGGATTATTAGGAACGCCATACTAATACTGTGTTTGACCACCTTTCGCCTTCAGAACTGCCTTAATTCTACATGGCATTGATTCAACAAGGTGCTGAAAGCATTCTTTAGAAATGTTGGCCCATATTGATAGGATAGCATCTTGCAGTTGATGGAGATTTGTGGGATGCACATCCAGGGCACGAAGCTCCCGTTCCACCATATCCCAAAGATGCTCTATTGGGTTGAGATCTGGTGACTGTGGGGGCCATTTTAGTACAGTGAACTCATTGTCATGTTCAAGAAACCAATTTGAAATGATTGGAGCTTTGTGACATGGTGCATTATCCTGCTGGAAGTAGCCATCAGAGGATGGGTACATGGTGGCCATAAAGGGATGGACATGGTCAGAAACAATGCTCAGGTAGGCCGTGGCATTTAAACCATGCCCAATTGGCACTAAGGGGCCTAAAATGTGCCAAGAAAACATCCCCCACACCATTACACCACCACCACCAGCCTGCACAGTGGTAACAAGGCATGATGGATCCATGTTCTCATTCTGTTTACGCCAAATTCTGACTACCATCTGAATGTCTCAACAGAAATC
>NW_025731278.1:0-4194 GCF_021292245.1 Micropterus dolomieu
ACGCTAACAACACTGGAACCGGATGTGCACAGAATCTAGCTGCTGAGAAGCTCCAGTGAAGATAAATCAATGTTGTAATCCTAAAAACTAAAGTAAAAAGCTAATTTAATAAAAGCAGTTTACTCCGAGTTCCTCCCTCAAGCAAACGGCGTAGTTGCGAGCAAAGTCCAGTCCTACCACGGGTGTTTATTTGTCCGAAAGCTGCAGCGCTGCTCCCTGCTCCTCTAGCCCAAGTTTAGCAGCTCTCAGCCGGCCTGCAGATTGTCAATCCCCCGCTCTGCCCGGTCCTCTCCACACAACGCTCTGAAGCCGTCGGTGACGTACAAACAATCTCAACGTTGATAGGCTATCACGACTCAGCATCATGCAAATTTTTTGTTTGAAAATATTCAACTCACGCAAATTCCTTTGCGTCGCCGGCATCGCCCCCTTCGCGTCGCTTTGCGCCGCCCGACAGGAAATCGTGGCTCTACGCATCTTTGCATTGACTTTGTATGTAAACTCACCGCCCCGAACGCTCGCTTCGCTTTTGGTCTGACCAAAATTCTGGTCTGACCACCATTATAGATTTAGCCGTTAACGTGTCTTTACTTTCATGATTTCCTGTCACCATCAGGGCGGCTGTGGCTCGGGAAGTAGAGCGGGCGGTTCAATCCCCGGCTCCTCCAGGCTGCATGCCAAAGTGTCCTTGGGCAAGATACTGAACCCCGAATTGCCCCTGGCTGGCTGTTCCGCCAGCGTATGACTGTGTGAATGTTGTATGTGAATGGTGAATGCAGATGTAGTGTAAAAGTGCTTTGAGTGGGCAAAAAGACTAGAAAGGCGCTATACAAATACGGAGTATTTAACATTTACATTACATTCCTCTGGAGAAAAAACTCTGTCTGCGTGGAACATGTTCCCTTTAACACCGACTCAGCTAACCAACATCTTCTCCTGTCGTAGTTTAACCTTCGTACAGTCTGCTCTCCTCTACCTCGCCATCATCTGCTCACAGATTCCCTTTCTTCCACCTGAAATCCACAGGATTTGTCTGAGCGGACGCAGTGGGGGGAGTGAGTTGTGAGGAAGTTGCGTTGTCCAGCGCCAGAAACTGTAAAGAAAGGAACAGAAAGTTGTGAACACTTGTCATAATTCGGGAGAAATGTGACCCGTGAGAGGACAATAAAAAACCTCTGCTGCTCTGTTTACTTCTGCAGCCTGTGACGTCGTGTTCGTCTTCTGCGGGTCACTTTCATGCCGCGGACAGTTCAGACTGGAGTCTGATATGGGCCACATTTAAACAGTAATGTGAACTGTCAAACAAACAAAATCTGATCTGGGAAAAATGGGAACTGAGTATTAAGGCCTGCAGTCTGAACGCAGCCTTAGTCAACCCAGGGCTTCCCTATCCAGCGCGTTCACATAAAAGAGGCGGAGTTAGCAGCGGATGACCAATCACAGACATAAACAAGTCCACTGGCATCAGAGCATCATATTTTACAGACGCAGAGCAAACTGTAACGCTACAGAAATACGACCTGGTCTAACAGCTGCAGCTGTCACGGGCAGGTGTCTGCGGAGGTTCTCAGTCATCCAGGTCACAGTTATCCAACGAAAGTTGAGGTGAAGGGCAACTGGACTGGAAAAACTAGGAGACGTTTCGTCCCTTATCCAAGAGACTACTTCGGTTCTGAACTGAAGAAGTGTCTCGGATGAGGGATAACATCGCAGACGGTGTGGATGTCTAAATGAACAGATGTAGTCTGTAATAATGTGTTGATCTGATGTGTTCTCTGAGCTGTATGAGCTCGGCCGTGTGTCGGCGTTTCCACATTAAAGGACTGAAAAAGAGGTCGTTCCACCTCACTTTAAAAAACTGAGATTCATTTATTTAACGTACTCAAAATGTTCCAAACATTGTTCTAAATTAACTTAAAAGCAACAAAACCAAAAATCCATTCATGCTATAAAATGTGTTTAGATAGTGGCTGAAAGACTGAATCTGAACATTCAGGCTGCTGAAGACTCCTCGTTACCTGCTCACACCGCAGAACGGGACCAGGCTCTGATATAAGAAGAAGCTACTAACCTAAAATATAAGCCAATGTTCACTTTAAAATGTCCCTCATGCTCATAATATTCAGCCTCACGTCAGAAATAGGAAACCCGTTCATTTTAACGCTGTGGCAGCTGAAAAAGACTGGGAGCAGATAAAAACATTAAACACATTTCAAAACAGTTAGTAGGTTTACTGTAAAACCTGCAGGATACAGTAACCTGAGGGTTCTGATCAGCCTGCTGTAGGATGATGATGTCGCTTTAGCCTACAAGAGTTTCTCCGTATCACCGCAGCAACATGAAGCAGCCTGTAAAACTGAGGGATCTCCTACAGATGGTGAGTGCATTTTCCAGAGAGCTGATTGGTCAGTACGCGGCGTTTTCATGGAGTTGATCTCTGATCTGGAACAGAACCTGGAACATGGCTAACACTGTAGCAGGTTAGCCGTTCAGCATCAGTTACCATGGCGATTTACCCGGGTAAGAAGTGAAACCCAGGGTTAACCCCAAAGTTTCCTGGATGAGTTTAGATCCTACTTCGTGGTACAGGTCCAGCTCGGCATGGAAACCACAACACAAACCCTTTTCTCCCTCCAGGAGGAGCTGCAGAAGTTCGCCAGACGTCGGGAAGAGGTTTTTCTGCCCAGCTCTTTTAGAGTGTGCAACCTGCGGGGGGCGCTGGATCTCCTGCAGGAGGTGGAGCAGAGGGCGGAGCCTCCTCCTGCTCCTGCTGCCTCTGGGGCCTCCAGACGCTGGCTCCCCAGGATGACTCCTGCCACCAACAGTAAGGTCTCTCTGCCAGCAGCTTAAACATCACGTCTGTCCGTCCAGCAGACGTTCTGTCAGCTTGTTGTGGTTCTGCTTCTGTTTAGGCCACGCCTTCCCTCTGATGCCTGCCGACACCGCCTGGCTGTTCGCCACCCGACCCATCTTCCTTTACCCAGAACTACTTCCTGTCTGCAGCCTGGACCCTGCGCTACACACCCGACACCATCGGAGAGTTTACACTGCAGGAGAGGACGGGTACACAACACACAAACTGTACACACATACTGTACACACACATATAGTGTACACTCACTGTACACACACTCACTGTACACACACTCACTGTACACACACATATAGTGTACACTCACTGTACACACACTCACTGTACACACACTCACTGTACACACACATATAGTGTACACACACATATAGTGTACACACACTGTACACACACATATAGTGTACACACACATATAGTGTACACACACATGTACACACACACAGTGTACACTCACTGTACCACACACATGTACACACATATAGTGTACACTCACTGTACACACACTCACTGTACACATACATAGTGTACACTCACTGTACACACACTCACTGTACACACACATAGTGTACACATATATAGTGTACACACACATAGTGTACACTCACTGTACACACACTCACTGTACACACACTCACTGTACACTCACTGTACACACACTCACTGTACACACAGTGTACACACACTCACTGTACACACACATATAGTGTACACTCACTGTACACACACTCACTTTACACACACTCACTGTACACTCACTGTACACACACGTACACTCACTGTACACACACATAGTGTACACACACATAGTGTACACACACGTACACTCACTGTACACACACATAGTGTACACACACACTCACTGTACACACACATGTACACACACATATAGTGTACACTCACTGTACACACACTCACTGTACACACACTCACTGTACACACACATATAGTGTACACTCACTGTACACACACTCACTGTACACACACTCACTGTACACACACATATAGTGTACACACACATATAGTGTACACACACTGTACACACACATATAGTGTACACACACATATAGTGTACACACACATGTACACACACACAGTGTACACTCACTGTACCACACACATGTACACACATATAGTGTACACTCACTGTACACACACTCACTGTACACATACATAGTGTACACTCACTGTACACACACTCACTGTACACACACATAGTGTACACATATATAGTGTACACACACATAGTGTACACTCACTGTACACACACTCACTGTACACACACTCACTGTACACTCACTGTACACACACTCACTGTACACACA
>NW_025731279.1:0-3854 GCF_021292245.1 Micropterus dolomieu
ACCAGACACACCGGCTTCTGATGGTCCAGACAGAAGAGCTTTAACTTCTCTGAGTGCAGACTGCAGAGATCCTCAGACTCTGCAGGAGCTTCCTCTTCTAGAGAAAGTTTCTGTTGGAAGGCTTCACACAGGTTCTTTAATGCCAAGTTACACGGTGGGTCACTTTTTGAAGATCTTCTTTTACAAACTGGACACTGCTGAATCGGGTTCACTTCCCACCAGCTCTGCAGACAGTCTTTACAGAAACTGTGGCTGCACGACAGCACAACAGGATTTTTAAAGATGTCTTGACAGACTGGACAAAAGAAATCCATCTCAGCTTGAGAAACCAGAGCAGCCATTTCTGCGTGAGGCTGAAAACACAGACAGATATTAAAACAGGAAATCAGTTTTGGCTTTTCACTTTGAGTCGTCGCTTGTTTAAAGTTCTCCACTCTTGTGAAAGCAGCAGTATTGCCAGTGCTCGTTATTTCCTCTCTCTCTCTCTCAGTAGAAGTTGTGGTCGTCGGTCTCTGTCCTCGTGAAACAATAAAAACAGACTATGTTTCCTGGTTTATCTCTATAGTCAGAGGACTGAATAACTGTAACCAGGAGTGTTTTGCCTTTCAAATTATTCCTCTCTGTGTAGGCTACTTTGGTTATGGTGGCGTCACAGTAGCCAAGTGAAGACAGAACAACAAAAGATCTAGACCCAAACGCAAATTCAGTTTTTATTCTTTAATAACCATGAGAACAACTTACATCACAGGTGAGGCGGGCAGTCCAAACAACTAAATCCAAGAAAGGTTCAAGCAGTTACCCAAGGTTAAAGAAGTCCAAACACATCAATCCAAATGTTGTGGAATTTTCTTAAAATATTAAAATAGAAACTTCAACCAACAAAATGTCATTCTTGAGTGTGATCATTACAAAGAAATCTCAGCAAAGAGGCAGAGTGTCTGACCACCATTGCAGAAAACAAACGTTTTCTAGGCAGGAGAAGAAACTCTGTACTTTTGCAATTCTCTTTTCTGAGAACAGCTAGACACTCTTGCTGGCTGGGGCAGATTAGCTCCATATCAGCAACAAGCATGCAAAACCAATGTGGGAGGAGCAAACAATCTCACTCGCAGGTAGTTCAGTGCAAGCATAGTGAGCAGAAACAAGAGGAGTGTCACCGTCGATGGATGCGTGAAGCAGGAGTGAGCCCAAATGCACGACACTTATCGCTGAGTTACAGTTCAGGGGTGTTTAATCCAGGGCAAGACAAAAACAGGCATGAACCAAACTCACGAGTACAGGGGAACTGGTACATCCAAAAATGCAGACCTAGGTGGCACAGTGACTGCTGGAACACACAACTTACAACAGAGCATACATGCAACACGTGACAATGACCGGAGGGGGAATGAACAGAAACACCAAACATTTAAACACAGGGACTAATGGGCAGGGCGGGAGCAACACAGGTGACCTGGATCAGGGCTAATGAGGCAGGCAGAGAGACAGCAGGGGGGAACAGAGAGACACTCACAGATGCAAAACACAAGACCATACATTAACTGGAACTCAAAGTATTTAGTGGACAAGCAAGCAGAGTAATTACTGGGGGAACAGACACAAGCAAACAGATCACAAATAAACCAACAAGGAACACAGACAGAAGCAAAGATAAAACAAAACTCAGAGCAGACATGGGCAAAACACAGAAGTACACAGACCAGGAGTAAACACTAAAGACATGAACTAAGATACAGGACTAAGAACTAAAGACACAAACTAGGAACTAAGATACGAGACAAGACAGATATGAAGTAATTTAACGATGGGGGGGAATGAAATAATAAAGGCTACAAAGAGACTAAAGCAGAATGAACAAAATCAGATTAATTAATGAAACTGGTAAAGAACATAAATGACACCTAACAAACAGACGGAACCCAGACACAGAGAAACCAAAATCAAAACAGAGAGAATGCATGGCCAAAATAATATAACCCAGACCAGCTCAGGACAGGATCGTGACAACTTACTGCAGACACTGTTGGTTTAAATCAGAGACACTTTAAATATCCCCTCGTCTGAACTAATCACTCTGTTAAAGACTTCATGATTCTCGGTTATTTAGCAGTCTACGTTGTTAACCAGGTCAGATGTACAGAGATTCCACAGCCTCATTAGTGCCCTATATCAAAAGGAAGTCAGACAGAGTTCATGTAAAGTGCATTTTATAGGCGTTCTGCTTAACAAAGTCCTCATGGGCGATTAAAGGGATCCACCCTTCATACAGTTTATGGATCCACTGCAAAGTCTAAAGACTTTCACAATGTAAAGTTTTGACAAAACGGATAATCTCTCATGTTTCACAAAGCAGGAAGCTGTTGATTCAACTTTATTATTAAATCTGCCCCAAATTTCACATGCTTGATGGTCTAGATAGAGTCCATATCTACATGCCAATACTGAGTCACAGGCATAGCAACAACAACTGGCAACAGGAAGTCAATATTATGTCATCATTCAAACATAATTTGTATTATATGAAATCTACATTGTGGTCTACACTTTATCTACAGCAACATCCTGCAAGATGAGTGTGTGTCTGCCCCACGTAGTGGGCACAAGAGGTGATGTGAATGTGCTTCCATTCCTTTGAGTTACGTTGGAGAAAGACTTGCACGGCAACTCACCTGCCTCTGGGTGTAAGTTTGATAAACAATCTTTGAATGAGTTCTCCCAAAACATGCCATACATAGTTTTAATGTTTTATGTACATTCAAAACCAGCCAGTCGACTGACTTCCTGCACAAAAATGTTGTTTGTTCTAATCACACAAATAAACACACACATATCTGTTAAATTAGATTAAAATAAAGTAGTTCATTAAAACACATCATCATCCTGATAATCCTCATTAACTTTGTTAGCATAATATTCTACATCTCTAACAGTGCAGTGACTTTGACTGGTGATATCCTCAGTGGCGCTGTATCTTCAGTTTTGATGAAGGGAAACAGCTTCTCAGTGAAAGTGTGTGAGAAGGTGTGCAGGTTTGTTTTGGTATCCGAATCAGAGAATGTAATTTTTTTTCTCTTGCAGTCCAGAGACACTCTGATCCTCTGCAGCGACTTCTTTACAGAGAGAACTTTATCTCCAGCTGCTGGAGAGTATGCTTTGTATTTACCATCGCGGAACCATATATTCCAGTATCCAGTCTGTATTACTGCTTTCCTTGGTACAGACTCTGCTATCACACCAACTGCCCAATCTACATTATCTGTGACCTCTACATCCCAGCTGTGAGTCCCCAAGTTAAAGCCCTCAGATCCCAGTACTGCATTGTAGTCTTCAAACCTCTCTGGGTTTTTTGGAAGAGTTTGCTCTGTAACTCCATTTATTACAGTGGTCAGATCTTCTGACAGACTAAGGTGTGGTTCTGCAGTGTTGGGGTCCAGGATCACAGGAAAATATGTAACCATCTCCTCCATCTTGCTCCAGATGTTGAAGGTCAGGTTGCCCAGGTGTTTGGCCACGTCGATCAGAGCTCCTGGGCCCAGCTGTGGATCATCCTGCAGGAGGTGCTGCTGGACTCTTTCCACTGCAGCCTTGTAGTTCTGCAGGAATGAGACATTTCCAGTTTCCAGCTCCTCCTCTGTGGCTCCGAGTGTGTCACTAATATCTGCTATCTCTCTGTTCAGATCATCCATCTTCTGCTTCATCATTCGACTCTTCTGCTCCTCTTCCTCCCTCAGAGCAGTGATCCTGGCCTCCTCTTCCTCTTGTAGAAAATAGTGAAGCTTCTCAAACTGCTCTTTAATCAGCCTCTCTGTGTGATGAGCCTGGACCTTAATTTCTCTTGCTGTATTTTCCCAGTT
>NW_025731280.1:0-4031 GCF_021292245.1 Micropterus dolomieu
ACTAGCCCACCACCACGACCACTGACCCTCGGTTGACTAAAGCAATCATATTGAGGCGGACACAGTTCAGCTAGCTGGCTATAGTCATTCATTTGCAACCAGGATTCAGTTAAAAATATAAAATCTAGATTTGCAGACAAGATAAAATCATTTAAGATAAAAGTCTTACTTGACAGTAATCTCACATTGAAGAGAGCCATTTTAAATGAGTTTGTTCTGGGTGCTGGAGTTGGTGCAGTTGTCCTAATCCTTAAGAGATTACTAATATTTCTGTGTGGGATGTGCACATTTCAGTTTACTGGTCTATGCGTGATGATGACAGGAATAGAAGTCTGTGGAACAGCGCTGGGAGCAGACGGCTTTACATGCCAGCAGGTGGAGACAGTTGTTTGTGGCAGAGAGGCAGAGATCTGTTCAGTGAGCGGTGGTGTGTCCAGGTGTGCTGCATGAATGATTAGTCATTCACGTAAATCATGTGTGGACCGCACCACATGCTGTATGTGAGCAGCTAACATTTCTGAGCCCCGTTTGTTTGGGTGAAGTCCGTCTGTCTTAAAAAGAGACATTCTTTGCCAGAAAATATTAAAGTTATTGACATAACACACAGCGTGAGCCCTGCAGGCGGACTGGAGCCAGTCATGGAGGCCAAGGAGTCTACTGAAGCGGCCAGCACTGCAACCAACTGTGGGAATGGGACCAGAGATAAAAACACCCTGCTTTAAAAAGACGGTTAAAATCTGATTTTGTCAGCTCAGACTGCTGAAGAGCTGTGTCATTTGTTCCCACATGGACTATCACTCTTGTGACGGAGGACGGGAGTGACTGCATCAGGTCCTGGAGTTTTTTAAAAATGTCAGCCGTGGTGGCACCGGGGAAGCAGTGAGTGGTAGCGTTAAAGAAACGGATGTTTCTGGATTATGGAGTCACCAATTATTAGTGTGGCTGGTAGTGTGGTTACCCCCGTAACATAGGGTGCCAAATATTGTAAGTATTAGACTATGTATTACAGAGAAGTGTGCAGACAGCTGATAAAGTGAAACACTTAGGCTGTTATTAGTTTATCAAACATGCCATCTAAGCTATACAAAACCAAATTACCCTGAAACAATCTGTAACTTTAGCGTTATGTCCTCCCTGAGGCAGACGTCACCAAGAGAATTCCATAATATTAGCCCCTGTTCATTAACTGTACTGAAAATTCTGTAACATGCGGCTGTTTTACACAAAGTAGTATATGGGCAGCATAGGTCAACGTGCTGATATTCTCTGGAAGTCTTGTTTTTTTACTTGTTTCAGTGTAAACATTTTATCTTAAATGTTTGACTCTGAGCACTAAAGAATAAAAGATTTTTTAGCAATTTTACTGTCAAAACCAGTGCATTCCAGTACAGATCCACAACATCATACTAAGTTTTAAAACTACAAATGTTACATGTCTCATACCGTCACAAAAGCGACACTGCTGCTGAGTGTGTGTACAAGCACATTTTGAGAACTGGCATCTGTTATTTGAGATTGCTGAGCTATCTCTGTTTAAGAAACACTACAGTGAGAAAAATTATCTAAGTTGTTTATCATTTCTGCTGCAGATCCTTTTGGTGGAGACCCATTCAAAGAGACTGATCCGTTTAAGGCTTCATCAGAAGATTTCTTCAAGAAGACCACAAAGATGGATCCCTTCTCCACACCAGACCCCTTCAGTAAAAGTGCCACATTACCTTCCAAGGTATTTGTTGAAGGCCAGAAGATGGAATTTTAATTTAAATAATTATATAAAATCCCAAGAGTGTAGGTTTTTGAATGACGGCTTATTGTTGGGGTACCACTGTACTGCATACTGTATATTATGATAAGTGGGCCTTGTGTTTTGCCAAGGTCCGACATATATTGTCTTAACTTTCAGCTCCCTCTGTTGGTACTCAGACTTTACTGTGGAGAATTTCATACCCTCCTGAAAACTTTTATCTGGCTTATTGTAACCACTAATACAACTGTTGAGTTTGGATTTTCCTTCGGATGGTTGCTGTAAGAATCTCTTAAGATTTCTGGATGCTGCTCATTCAAATAGTATAAACAAGGGAAAAATCAAAATGTGGGTAAAATCAGATTTTATGTAGATGGTAAAAAAACAACTCAATACTGTGTCCTGAGTAATTTTACTATTAACAGGGTACTACTTCTTATGCTTCCTGCAGCAAACCAGTCACTTCACAAGCAATGACCCATTCTCTTCAAGCAACCCAAAACCCAAAGGACCAGGTATGATTTACCTCATGTGATTTCTTTAATTCAACAACGAAAGGAATATGTCAGTCTTTGTTCTCTGCAATATCCAGTAATGCCATTGATGTACAACAACCTACAATGACTTAATACAACCACAGATATGAAAAAGGTTGTAACCTTGGTATACCTTGGTGCAACCTTTTAGTTAACTAGACAAATGTGATGTTAAATGGGAGTCGGTCTTGATGTCCTTCAATCTGTCTCTGGCACTGATAGTTAAAGTGTTTTTGTGGTGGCATAACTCTTAAATAAATAGGTCTGTCTGCTGTCAGTGAGTGCACTGGACCCCTTTCAAGCAGCTGTTTGTTCTCTGCTGCACAAGAGAAGCTCACATTTTCTCCAGGATATTAAAGTAGTCCATACAAACACACAGAGGGTTAACTTGAATGCCTCAGTGATTGGAGTAACTCTAGCCTGTCACCTCACTTGGGCTAATGTTTGCACAGACTAAGGTTACCATGTTGGTTTGCCTATTAAAACCATGGCTGTAAAGGAAAGGTGTCACATTTGCGTACTCACTGCTACACATTCACTTCCCAACTCAGATTTTGTGTCGATAATACTTCCAGTGCAGCTTCATAACATTCACACTGGCTGTGGTGAAGCCAAGCATGTGACTGTATAGAATACAAATGTTGTATATTTGTAAAGTCTTTTATTTTAAATCTTAGTTTTTACAATCTGCATCCTGTTCCAATGGGAACTGCCAAAATTAAAAATAAATAAATGAATTACTATTACTAACAGTAATTCAGAGCCCCCTATTTTCCAAGCTACTGCAGCTGTCATATTTGATGGGACCCAAGTGAGCACAGAGTAGATTGGAAAAAACGATAGAAGCATACTTAGTGTAATTACAAACTTCAGGTCTGTCACGTGACGCACACTGGCCCAAAAATACTTTTCCCCATAGACTTAAATGAAAATGATGGAGACAACCACTGCAAATTTGATCCATTTAGTTTGATAACATTAGGGTTGCAACTAACAACTATTTTCATAGTCGATTTATTGTATTCATACGAAACGGACGACTATTCAGATTACAAATTGCAAAATTACACAATGCCTCTTATTTAGCTCTCAGCTTTAACTTAAAACAACCTCAAGTTTAAAGTTTAAGGAATGTGCTAATTAATAGTTAAGACAATAAAATTAATACTGCTTTCAAAAATACATCTTTTAGAGGTTCAGTGTGTAAGTTTTAGTGACATCTAGTGGTGAGAGTTGCGAATTGCACCCCCCTCCCCTATCCAAGCGAGCAGTATTGCTACTGTGCCTGAGACAGGACAGGAAATCAGGTTTCTTTAGATGGATATATTAAGAAATTATATTTAATACTTAATTATTCAGTAAAACCATGTTTTAAAAAATATTATTCTTACTTGTTCGTTAATAAACAACAGCGACATGAAGAAATGAAGTGCTACATGATGTGTCATACTCCTGTAATCCATTATTTTACATCTTGGGAGGGTTGGCTCATCTGGACTAACACACCAAAGTAAATGAAGAAATTCTCAAACACTATCACATTTAGTTCATCAAGTATGACCACTGACAGATACCAGGACAATGTGAGCCTCACTGTTTCTGCACCATCTGCAGTCCATTATAAACCACATAATACATGAAGTTTACGAAGGCATTAGCTGGTGAAGATCAAGGCTCCTCTCTCTCTTTGTTTAATTAGATAAGCAATCTGCAAATCTTACCAAAATGTCTTTTTAAGTTTTTAAAATACA
>NW_025731281.1:0-3885 GCF_021292245.1 Micropterus dolomieu
CTGACCACAGTCTCTTTGGTTTGGACCGCTATACAGGACAGATCAGAACACTTCGCTCCTTCACAGAGACAGACGAGGCTGAGCACAAACTGCTCATACTGGTCAAAGACAATGGGAACGTGTCGCTCTCAGCAACAGCTACTGTGGTGGTCAAACTTGTGGAGCCCAAAGAGGCTTTTGCAGCTTCTGATGTTAAAAGTTCAGCCAAAGATGAGGAGGGGACCGATGTGACTTTTTATCTGATGATAACTTTGGGCTCAGTTTCTGTACTTTTTCTCATCAGTATCATCGTGCTGATTGCAATGCAGTGCTCCAAAACCACAGACTATACTTCTAAATATCTGCAAGAGACTAATTATGACGGGACACTGTGCCACAGCATCCAGTACAGATCTGGAGAGAAACGGTACATGTTAGTTGGACCCAGAATGAGTATAGGATCTACTATAGTCCCGGGCAGCCACGCGAACACACTGGTGCTCCCTGACAGGAGGAGGGGATCTGGAGAGGTAAGACGTGTTTATTTTTTTTTTTCAGGCTAGTGTGCAGAATCCTATTAATAGATACATAAATGGCCGGATATATCGGTGACAGAGGACATTTTGTGAAGCACAAATCAATAAGCTTTTCCTCATTTAACGCTTCTTAACAACTTGTATAAATTGTGATATTAATTTAATTACATGTACAAATAGGTGACAATTAAAGGAAAAACCATCATGAAGTGTCTTTATGTGGAGCCAAGCGACCACCAGCCTCCAGGACATCTTCAGTGCATCTTGCCAAGTCTGTGGAACTATAGGGATGAACACCATTCCTCCACGTATACAACCTTAAAGTAATGTCATTGAGATCAAAATCTCTTTAGCAAGATATAACTAAGTACAACAGATAGAAAGAAAAACTAACATAGCCAGACACAACAAACATATAGAGCATCAGATTACAGACATCATTAAATGGGTTTGATATAAAAGTTCATATCATTGTGTGTTATGGTGATGCTGGTGGAGTGTCTTACACGTTGGTCCAAAATCTTCCATATGTTTGTAACTGGGTTGAGATCTGGTGACTATAAAGGTAGCATTTTATTCATGTCATTTTCATACACACGAGACCCTTCAGTGAGTCCTGGTGCACGATGCATCTGCATGTGATGTCTCTCCACTCTGGTATTCGCGTTTATCCTTAAATTTGTCCCCATCTGCATGTATTAGGCCTATGTTATGAGTTTTTCCGACTGAGACTGTTTCATGCACTTTTTTGATGAAGTCGCTGTCTTTCGTTTTCAAATATAACACAATATATAAAATACTATATCGTGATTAACGCTTTCTTAAGTGTGAGTCTATTTGACTTGTTACCATTTGCGATGACGGGTGAATCGCTTCCCATGTACAGTTGTAAAACTATATAGTCAATAGGGGTTGAGATAAATCAGTCTTTGTGATATGATCGCATGGTGGCACTAGACAACCAGAAATACGCATCACATCGGGTCTTTATAGGTCTGTGAGACTGCGCCTCTGAAGCATTCAGGACGGGCAGACCATTATCCTCTGACTGTGATTTTATTTTGAGGATTTCTCGTCACTACGAACTAAGCGCATTGCAAGACGTGGATTTATTTTCTTCAGTTAATTCATAGCCTATGTAAACAGTCTGTAGATCACCTGGTATTTTCTGGATTTATATATCGGTACTAGATAATGGAACGAAACGGACAGGACTCATGGCAAAAAGGAAGGAGATGGGTCGCCGTCGTGCTGACTTTGAGTTTGATTGTCGGCAAGGCATCGGGACAGATAAGATATTCTATATCGGAAGAGATCAAGGAAGGAACTGCTGTTGGGAATGTAGCAAAGGATCTGGGAATCGATCCTAATATATTAAAAACAAGGGGATTTCGTATTGTGTCTGGCTCCACTGAACCCCTTTTCGAGGTAAACCAAAATGATGGGATTTTGTACGTAAATCATAATATTGACCGAGAGAAAATATGCCAGCGGACCAGTGCATGTTTGATCAACCTTAAAACTGTGCTAGAGAACCCACTGGAGATCCATTATGTCGCTGTGGAAGTGTTAGACGTGAATGACCACTCGCCGTCTTTCCCGGAGAGCAAAAAAAGGCTAGAGATTTCAGAGTCCACTTTACCGGGGACCAGATTTCAGCTGCACGCTGCTCTGGATCCAGACGGAGGTGTGAATTCCGTTCAACAGTACAAATTAAGTCAAAACAATAATTTTCGTCTAGAAGTGAAAGATCGCGGAAAAGATGGCAAAGTGCCTATTTTACAATTACAAAACCCCATAGACAGAGAGGCCTCTAGCAGCCATAAACTACTGCTTACAGCCCTGGACGGGGGTAAACCTCCTAAAACAGGGACCATGGAGATATTTATAGACGTTTTAGATGTGAATGATAACGCGCCAGTGTTTGCACAAGATGTCTATTCTGCTGAGATAAATGAGAATTCACCAACTGGAACAATAGTCATACGAGTAAATGCCACAGATATAGACGACGGTTTTAATGGAGATGTCAGCTATTCTTTTGGTAATGTGAACACTAAGGTGCGCGAACTGTTTGATGTCGATCCGAGCACAGGTGAAATAACTGTGAAAGGGCAATTAGACTACGAACTGGATGACAGTTACGAGATAGATATCCAAGCATCTGACAGCGGTGCTGTTCCATTTAGGACGGAAAAAAGCGTTACTGTAAATATTAAAGACATGAATGACAACGCACCTGTAATTGAGGTAACCTCACAGTCCAACACAATTTCAGAGGATTCTAGACCAGGAACGACAGTAGCACTTATCAGCATTACCGATTTGGACTCTGGGGTGAACGGGAAAGTTATCAGCTTTGTAAAAGGCGACGTCCCTTTCACATTAACGCCATCAATACAGGACAACATGTACGCTGTCGTGACAAAGTCACAGCTTGACAGAGAAAACAAGTCAATTTATAATGTAACAGTAATCGCGAAAGATGCAGGTGAGCCAGCCTTAACATCTGAACAGACATTAAGAGTTGTTGTATCCGACGTAAACGATAACAGTCCTGAGTTTTCAATAAGCGGATATCATGTTTATGTCACTGAGAATAACCCTCTTGGAATGTCCATATTTTCTATACGCGCGTCTGATCGCGACGAGGGAGATAACGCTCTCATCTCATATCAAATTCAGAGGAATGCAGGTTATGAAAATAAAGCAACATCATTCCTAAACATAAACTCTGAAAACGGAGACATTTTGGCGCTAAAAAGTTTCGACTTTGAAACTCTGAAAACGTTCCAGTTCCAAGTTGTTGCCTCCGATTCTGGAACTCCGTCACTGAGCAGCAACGTCACAGTGAACGTGTTCATTCTGGATCAGAACGACAACGCTCCAGTCATCCTGTATCCAGTCAGCTCTAACGGTTCTGCTGAAGGCGTGGAGGAGATTCCCCGCAATGTGAACGCAGGACACTTGGTGACTAAAGTCAGAGCCTATGACGCTGATATAGGATATAACGGCTGGTTACTCTTTTCACTGCAGCAAGTCACTGACCACAGTCTCTTTGGTTTGGACCGCTATACAGGACAGATCAGAACACTTCGCTCCTTCACAGAGACAGACGAGGCTGAGCACAAACTGATCATACTGGTCAAAGACAATGGGAACGTGTCGCTCTCAGCAACAGCTACTGTGGTGGTCAAACTTGTGGAGCCCAAAGAGGCTTTTGCAGCTTCTGATGTTAAAAGTTCAGCCAAAGATGAGGAGGGGACCGATGTGACTTTTTATCTGATGATAACTTTGGGCTCAGTTTCTGTACTTTTTCTCATCAGTATCATCGTGCTGATTGCAATGCAGTGCTCCAAAACCACAGACT
>NW_025731282.1:0-4102 GCF_021292245.1 Micropterus dolomieu
GCAACTTAGAAAAGCTGTAATGTAAAAGTCATGTAAAAATCTTATATTGGCATTAGTAAGCAGTATGCTCGTTAATGCACAACTGTCTACAATTACATTTTACATCCAGAGACACTGATGAGATTAAACATTTGCAGTACTTGACAGCTAATGCCTCAGAATTTGATTTTCTCAGAAAACATCTTGGTTGCATTCGAGTTCAGCAGTCGACTTCAAACGTATTAAACGCATTAATGCAGGACGATTATTATCAACTAATTATTGGCGCTCAATTTGTTACCTTTCAAAATATTCTCATGAAAAACATCATGATAACAAACACTCAGATGTGGAAACAATCTGCTTACATTTTTGTGATTGGTTGTTATGGGCAGCACATATTTTGCTAATCAAAACTCCACAATATAAACCATCCTCTGTCCTGGAAACTTTAATCATGATTTCAGTAAATGTCAATAATTCCAGCAAATGCAGTGTTTTCCTAGAAATCCAGAGTCTGGTAACAATAATTCCATTGTTGACAACATTTTTACTGTTTTGTTATCTTTAGATAATCACAGTTAGGTGGTGCTGTAATGTGGTGGTTAGACTGTTGCGTCACAGCAGAAAGGTCTGGGGATCAAACCTTGGTCATCCCAGGCCATAGGTGTCAGTTACACTGGAGACTGTGTTTCCGCCTGGGTAGCTAATTGAGATCAACCTGTGCTGACTTGAGTGAACAATATTGAATGTTAGTGTTTTCTCAATGCCCACATGGTGTAGGCAATGAGAAAAGAAGGGATTTGTGGGTAGAGTTTAGGGAAATGGTTGTGCTTTTTGAAAAATGGAGCTATGGTTTTGAAATTTTAGTTCAAAAGCCTGGTTATTGTGTTTAAGCAACTTAGAAAAACAGTAAAAATATTTCATCTTGTTCTTGTGCATCGTCACGTCTCGTGATCCATGAGCCCTTATATCCCCACCACTTTTCAACACAAAGTGACGCCCCTTTATGTTCTATGTGGACTGGTGACCTGTCTTAGTCCCAGTGTCGACTGGAATTGGCTCCAGCTCCCGGGATAAGCGGGTATAGATGATGGATGGATTTACAAGAGCAACACAATCATTCTATTAAGAATTTCACTGATGGCAAACCCTGTGCTTTTCTTGTTATAAATCCTTCAGCTTTTATTCAACATATTCCACAAAACACTACTCTATCCCTCACAAATAGAGATTGACCTTTGTCCCTTTACATGTCTATGTGGCAGACCGACACTAATTAGTTAAATCAATTTCTTTCTCTCAGCCGTCAGAAGATACTCTAAGGAAATCTACTTTTGTGTCTCTTAAAGTGTGAGTGTTCGTTTGTGTTTCACAGATAGGTGTCTTGGCTGTATCGATCGTGACCCTAATCCTCGGTCTTGGACTTGGTCTCGGATTGGATTTGCAGAAATGTCGAAACAAAGGTGATGTCACACACACACACACGTTTGTCTTATTATCTTTGCGGAGACTTGCCATTGAGATAATGCATTCCCTAGCCCCTTACGCTAACCATAACCATTACAACCACATGTCTAACCTTAACCCTTACCCTACCCTAACCTTGACCCAATTCTAACCCTAACCCTAAAATCAAGTCTTAATCCTCAAACAGCCCTCTAAACTTGTAAACTCCACAAGTATGATGAAATACGTTTTTTTTGGACCACACAAATATAGTAAAACAAGTACACACACACACACACACACACACACACACATGCATAAACATATTTCTCTGCATGCTCACATTCTTGACCAGAAAAGCAGTTTTTTTGTCATCTCCTCGCTCATGTTAATCTTGACTAATGCATTTGACTTTCAATACTTGACCACTTATAAGTATTCATTTTAATTTCCTATTATCTGTGCCTCAACTGTCAAATTCAAGATTAATTCTTAATTTGCATGAGTCAGATATACAGTATAGTGACTCATCATGTTTGCAGGGAAAGTCAGACAAATCAAGAGTTTAATGTCCTAGGAATTGTAAAATGGTATGATATATTTTTACACGTCTGCTATTGATTTTATCATTGGCTAGGTGCCTGTGTCTTACTGATCCAAGCCAGCTGCTTGCAGTAGTTCTCTAAAAGTGGCTGTCTCTGTTTATTTTCTGGGAAAGTTGCAATTAGCGAAGTGTTGATCGTTAACAGCTCTTTTAAGTGAATCATGGGAGTTGGCTCCCTTCTGAGAGCCATCACCCCCAACCTTAATTTTAGTAATTTCCTTTAATAGGGTGTTATTTAGGTTATTATACAAGTAGGATAGTTAGTCTTGACCTCTGAAGAATCTTGCACATTTATTCCTTGTCACAAATAAGAATGTAACTTAGGAGGTGATCATGGTTTTGCACAGACTGAACCCCTACACTGTATAATAACGCTACTGTACAACTGTAGCCTGCATACTTACCACTTCTCTTCAATACATTTTGAATATATCCACATAGCCTACTGTAAAATATTTGTGTATTGTAACTACAGTATTGTAGCCTAAGATATAGCATAACTGCACTCATCTGTACAAACACTATGCACTTCTCACCGATGATAATTGCATTTCATTAGCTCTGCACACCTGCTCTGTAAAATGGCAATAAAGCCGAATCTAAACTAATCTGAAGTGGCACCAAATGAAGACCCGTTTGGGGGCCGAAAGAGCCAGAAAGTCTCTCTGAAAGGAATGCAGCCATAAGATTAAAGAGCGAGAGAGAGGATCTCTGAGCTTCTCAAATTCCAGGTGAACATCAATTTAAAGGGAGGAGTGACTCAGGAAAATGTGTCACAGAAATAGTTGTGTAATTGACCTAAACTGCAGTCTTTCCTCTTCACTTGATTCGAACTCAGAAAATAACTCTCCTCTAAGTCACAAATAGTTGACATTTATTTTGGAGCTGAGTTGTAAACAGAGAGGAGCCATTTGAGTAGCTTTTAACCTGATGAACAACATTCTTTAGAGATGTCATCACATTCAGAGGAGACAATCTGGTTTTGCTCAGTGAGATTATTCATCAACCATTCATGTGTTCAAATCTGCAGGATTATCAGACAAAACTAAAAAACACTTATGAGTCATTTAAACAGCACATGACATTAATTAATGCACTGACAGCTTGTCAACAGTGGTAGTGCTGACTGAGAACAGTCAAGCTGACTCAGAGGAACCTTGAGTCAGCGTTGTGATTCAGATTGACCGAAGGTTATGATTTTTATGATAAATCTTGTTATTTTCTGCATTTCAAAGTCCCAAGTAAATGTGACAAAGTTTTCCACTCAACAAATTTGAATTGCTACACACACCTACAACCTAGAGATCAGGGTCAAATGTAATAAGACTGCAAAACATTGTTGCTCCTCTGAGAGGAAACATATAATATTTGACAATAACATTTGTCAAATAATAATAATAATAATAATAATCCTTATTTGTAGAGCGCTTTTCAAAAACAAGTTACAAAGTGCTTTAACAAGTGTAAAGAATAATACAAAAAAAGATAAGAGCATGAAAATTTAATATAAAATTAGTAAAATACAATAAAATAAAGTCAAATAAGATCGGGAAAGGCTCTCCTATAAAAGTATGTTTTAAGAAGGGACTTAAAAGAGTTCACTTACTCAGCCGACCTGATTTCCTCGGGCAGGCTGTTCCAGAGCCTCGGGGCCCTGACAGCAAACGCTCTGTCCCCTTTAGTTTTCAGTCGAGACTCTGGAACAGACAACAGACCTCTGCCCGAGGATCTCAAGGTACATGCTGGTGCGTATGGGACTAAAAGTTCAGAAATATAACAAGGCGAGAGGCCATGAAGAGCTTTAAAAGTGATCAATAGAATTTTAAAGTAAATTCTAAAACATACTGGGAGCCAGTGTACTGAAGCTAAAATAGGAGTAATGTGGTCATATTTCTTTGTTCTGGTTAAAAGCCCGGCAGCTGAGTTCTGGACAGTCTGGAGTCGATCAATAGATTTTTGGGTTAAACAGGTGAAAAAGCTGTTGCAATAATCCAGGCGTGATGAGATGAAGGCGTGTAAAATGGTCTCGGTGTCCTTAAAAGTTAACATAGATCGAATTTTAGCTATATT
>NW_025731283.1:0-3816 GCF_021292245.1 Micropterus dolomieu
CTGTTATAGTGGAGGACAACGGGCAGCCCTCTCGTTCAGCTACAGTCATTGTTAACGTGGCGGTGGCGGACAGCTTCCCTGAAGTGCTGTCGGAGTTCACTGACTTTACACACGACAAGGAGTACAATGACAACCTGACTTTTTACTTAGTGCTGGCTTTGGCTGTAGTTTCCTTCCTCTTCATCACGTGTTTAGTGGTTATTATATCAGTGAAAATCTACAGATGGAGACAGTCTCGCGTCCTGTATCACTCCAATCTCCCTGTGATTCCGTATTATCCACCACGTTACTCAGACACTTTGGGGACAGGGACTCTCCAGCACGTGTACAACTACGAGGTGTGCAGGACGACTGACTCCAGAAAGAGTGACTGTAAGTTCGGCAGAGCTGGTAGTCAGAACGTGCTGATAATGGACCCCAGTTCTACAGGGACGATGCAGCGGATACAGAGTGAAAAGAGCATCCTGGATGAACCAGACTCTCCTCTAGAGGTGAGAGAAGATAATCTTACTATACCATAGTGCCTTAATTTGTCTCTCTCTTTATATTTTGTTTTTGCATTGATAGAAAACAGTTGAACGCCATAATGCCACTTTCAGCACCATGGACAGCATCCCACTTAGTTTGAATCATTAAGTGAGAATTCTGTTTCACTTTGTATTTCCAAAATATGAAATTGATGTTTACTTGTTTTTGTATAGCATATACTGCTAATATTTCTAATTATTTTTCATATAATATCTTCACGTAGAATTCAAAGTCTGATAAACGTTTTTTTCAAGGTAACTAACAACATTTGGAAAATGTTGGGATAAGAATTTAGTCAGGCTTGAATATTAAATAGGTTAGTGGTTATGTGATTAAGACTTAGATGAAACACGAATAATGGTAAATTACATTTATCTTTATTTAAACCGGTTGAATTATTTTTATAAATGTCTCTCTTATGCACGTTATTGATTAAAGCATCGATATTTTCAGATTCACACAGAGCTTGTGTGGAACTTTTAAGTTAAACATAGTAGTCAGTCTCTTTAGTTGGACTGTTATGCACAGTGTAGTAGGTTAAAGGTTATTATACATATATATATATATATATATATATTTTTTATTATTATTATTATTTTTTTAATTGTACTTTAGTGCGTTACAATTTCACATAATTAGATTATTGCTTGCAGTCCTAAGGTACACTGCTTTGTATGGCATCATATATTATCAGGGCCCTGGTGTACTAGTAATTGTTTTATATTTTTATGCATGTATTGGTTTCAGTCTGGAGCACTATGGTGGCATCACTACTCTCTGTAAATATGCTTGGTGGTATTCAGTTATTATTAGAATTTAATCTGCCTATTTGTTGATATTCATTCGCTCGACTCTAAGGGACGCTGTTGGTCAGCTAAAAAAAATCTGAGCAGTGTTTTAGGCGGTGTCTTTCTGGATTCTACTCTGTGAGAAGTCTATATGTTTTAGAGAGTAAACGACGTGCGGTGGACGCAGATACACTGGGTTTGATTTGATGTTTTTCACTACTAGAGAAAGGAAACTGGAAATATAAATCGTTTTTATTCTCTTCTCTTGAATGACGTTGTTGTTAATAACTAAGAGAATTGTTTCGATAGTGTCATTTTATATCATTCATTTGATAACATGGATTTCAGAGAATTTTTCAACCGGAGTCTAAGATGGCGTTTGTGCAACAGACTGACGCCGCAAAGCCTTCTGTTTGTTCTCTTTCTCACTCATACTGTCACTGGTCAAATACGTTATTCAATTCCAGAAGAAATGAAGATGGGAGCCCTTATTGGTAATGTCGGATTGGATCTTGGAATAGATATGCAGAGGCTTCGTTCAGGTCGGGCCCGTATCGTGACTGGAGAAAGCATCCAGTACACCGAGCTGAAGACAGACAAAGGGACTTTGGTCGTGAATGAGAGAATAGACCGAGAGCAGCTTTGTGGAGACGTAATACCATGCAGCTTCAGCTTTGATTTGATTTTAGAAAACCCGATGGAGCTACACCACGTTACGGTCGAGGTATTGGACATTAATGATAATTCGCCTTCTTTTCATCAGCACGACATGCAGTTGACGATTGGAGAATCAGCAGCACCGGGAGCACGTTTTGTTTTGCCAACAGCCAATGATCCTGATGTAGGAGTCAATGGGCTTCAGGACTATAATTTATCTCCAAATGAAAATTTTATTTTAAAGAAGCATTCAAATTCTGATGGAAGAAAATATGCGGAGATGGTACTTGAGAAACCATTGGATAGAGAGCGACACCCCAGTCTGTCTCTGAAGCTGATAGCAGTTGACGGAGGGACGCCAAAGAAATCTGGCACTGTAAATATAGATATCACTGTCCTAGATGCTAACGATAATTCTCCTGTTTTCAATCAGTCAGTCTACAAGGCCACTGTTAGGGAAAATGCCGCAGGAGGGACCCATATTATCTCTGTGAATGCAACTGACGAAGATAGCGGATCATATGGTTTGATTTATTATTCTATTTCCAAAATGCAAGGTAGTATAGACAGTATATTCGAAATTAACAAGACAACGGGTGTGATATTTCTTTCGGGGCAGGTTGACTACGAAAAAGCAAAGAAATATGAAATACGCATTGAAGCAACAGACCAAGGAGCTTTAACAGACTCCAGTAAAGTCATAGTTGAGGTTATTGACGTGAATGATAACCCACCTGTCATAAATGTGATGTCATTCACCAGTCCTCTTTCAGAGGACTCTCCTCCTGGCACAACTATAGGCATTATGAATGTAAAAGACCTCGATTCGGGAGATAATGGACAAGTAAATTGTAGAACCGAACAAAGCGCACCTTTTAAGATTAAATCTAATTTAAGAAATTACTATACTTTGGTAACAGATACTGTATTAGATCGTGAAAGTGTTTCAGAGTATAACTTCACTGTAGTTGCAACAGATGAAGGAATGCCTCCTCTCTCAACAAAAAAAACATTTCATTTAAAGGTATCTGATGTGAATGATAATGCTCCAGTGTTTTCAGAAGGTGTTTACAATGCGTTTATCACAGAGAACAACTCTCCAGGTATTTCTGTTCTCACGGTCAGGGCTAAAGATCCCGATGAAAACCAAAACGCCCGCCTATCGTATATACTTGAAGATACTAACATCGGTGGATTTCCAGTTTCTGAATATGTTTCTATAAACTCAGAAAGCGGAGTGATCCATGCAGTGCGGTCATTTGATTATGAGCAAATCAAACAGCTGGTTTTCGTCGTCAAAGCGCAGGACGGAGGCTCCCCTCCACTCAGTAGCAACGTGACTGTGAAAATAATGATCCAGGACCAGAACGACAATCCACCTCAGGTTCTGTACCCAGTCCAGACTGGTGGCTCTCTGGTGGCTGAAATGGTGCCTCGTTCAGCAGATGTGGGCTATCTGGTCACTAAAGTGGTGGCTGTTGATGTGGACTCTGGACAGAATGCCTGGCTCTCCTATAAACTGCAGAAAGCCACAGACAGGGCGCTGTTTGAAGTGGGCTTACAGAATGGAGAAATAAGAACTATCCGCCAAGTGACTGATAAAGATGCTGTGAAACAAAGACTGACTGTTATAGTGGAGGACAACGGGCAGCCCTCTCGTTCAGCTACAGTCATTGTTAACGTGGCGGTGGCGGACAGCTTCCCTGAAGTGCTGTCGGAGTTCACTGACTTTACACACGACAAGGAGTACAATGACAACCTGACTTTTTACTTAGTGCTGGCTTTGGCTGTAGTTTCCTTCCTCTTCATCACGTGTTTAGTGGTTATTATATCAGTGAAAATC
>NW_025731284.1:0-4069 GCF_021292245.1 Micropterus dolomieu
TGTGTGAACAAAAATGTTAATAGTGAACGTATTGAATCAGTAAACTGATAACATATTTAATTTGTTTTCTACCAAAATATCCAATCTTCCAATTAAAAATCCACTTGTGACAACAGCATTATTAACATATAACGTTTTATGTTTAATTTGTTGGTTTGAAATATTTTTTCACAGATGCTTCCCACAGATCAAGAAAAATCTCCGCAATGAAGCTTATACAGTATGAATTTACAGGCCTCTTACTCATTTCCTAAGCAATGATGAAGAAACATTTAAAATTCATTTTTACGCTTTTGAAATGCCATTAACCATATTGAAACAATCTGGCATCTTGTGTTTGGTTTGTGAACCTGTAGCCTGAATTACTTTCCACATCTCGGATGACAGAAATCTGCTAACATGAACACAATGTCAGACTGGATGAATGAAGTGAAACAAAATAGGAATTCAGTCTAATTTTCAGGTTAGCAAACGAAAATTGTTTATTTCAAGCAAATTGCCTGTAGTTCTTTCATTTTTATATGTGAGAATATGTCGGCAGATGACTGAAGTGAATTAGACTTCAAGTGCAATACAGAGAAACATTGCAAAACTTAGATTTTATAAATTTTTTTATTTTTAAAAGCACATTTCTCTTGTCTGCGTCAGGTCTGCAGGTGGTATTGAAGTCCATTATGAAAGCCATGGTACCTCTGCTGCAGATTGGCCTGCTGCTCTTCTTCGCCATCCTCATGTTCGCTATCATTGGCCTCGACTTCTACATGGGCAAGTTCCATCGCACCTGCTTCAGGATAGACACAGGTAAGCTAGAGGAGAACAAGGGATAAACAAGTTCATGGTATTAACCTAGGCATAATTTGATCTCCATCATCCCTGTGTCAAGGATGTATTGCCGTAGGCATTGTTAATTAATTGTATAGTTATGTATATGATAAATTTCTTCTCTTTTTTTGTTCTGCGGTGAAAAACACCCCATTCTCAAGTAATTTACTGAGGTTCCTGCAAAGTACAAACTATTTGCATAATCATACTCGTCATTTTGAATTGAAAAACTCCCATTCCTGACATATATTGCAACTGTATGTATGTAGCTTATATGTAAGAGCTTTTGTATATAAATAAATGTAGGGCCATTGTTTTATTTTGTGTTATTTCATGTGTAGCATGAAAGGAATACAAACTTTTATTTCATTATACAAATAAACAACCTTGTAACCTTGACTAACAAAGTTTTTATAAGAGGATGCCCCTCTTCTATGGTGTATTCTAGTTAGATCTCAAGCTGGCTAAGGGATGTTGATGGGAGGTGGGTACTGGATTTGTTTTAGTTTTTTGTATTTGTCTTTAAAAAATTATAAAACTCATTTTAATTTCATTTATTTCAAAATTTAATTTTATTAAAAATGACTTGACCCAAAATGTTAAGTCATTTTAATCTCAGCCTAAAGTATATTTGCCATTTACCACACTGAAAGTGTGCAGAATTAGCTGTGGTTGGTTGCTTTTGTTGTCAGTGATATTTTTCAGCTACCATTAGATGAAACGGACATTTAAAGTATTGAGAGACTGTATAAATTTTGTCCAAACAGATCCACTGTAACAGCCCTTTCTACACAGAGCATTACAGGGAACAACTAAAGGAAAGCTGTGATGCAGTGTGTATTTTATTTAGCTATGAAACAGATCTAAATTACTTCACTACTTTTGCTATCTTCAAGCCTGCTACAGTGTGTTGTGCAGCTGTAGTATGAGAAGTATAACATGTAATCAGTATTACAGGAGACTCATTATAGATTTTTCTGTATCCCCAGCAGGGCAAATTAAAAGAATTTGCCAACAACGCGCGCACACACACACACACACACACACACACACACACACACACACACACACACACACACACACACACACACACACACACACACAAAGAAACAAATAAACAAACGCATATCTAAATTAAAACAGGACAAGGGAGGTATTGCCCTTCTAACAGATATGCAGTAGATGTTCTATGTACAAAATGTAGACACAGAATGACAACATTAGGTAAATAAAGTGCAAAAATAAATGAAGACATAGCAGATGTTGAGCAGCTTCCAGTGTACCATAAAGACCTGTAAAGAACACAGACTACAGACACAAGAGGCATCAAAGTGCACATAGATATTATGGAATTTAAGCTCTGTATACTTTATAATTACATAATAATCACAATCAAAAATGATTTCAAAATTAAAGGTCTGTCATACATGTTTGTATCAACAGTGAAGAGTCAGCACTGTTTGAACTCCAATCGTAAGTCGCTGTGGATAAAAACATCATTATGTCACATGTACTTTGCTTAAATGTTGTCATCTTGTGTATTTAATTTGTCCAGCCTTCTCTGAAAATACCTCAGCATGTTTGTGTACTTGTCTGTATGTGATAGTGTGTGAATGTATACGTTTGGGTGTTTTGTGGATGTAGGCGAGCAGGCAGCAGATTTCCCCTGTGGCCTGGAGGCTCCGGCCAGGACCTGTGATAATGGCACCACCTGTAAGGAGTACTGGATCGGACCCAGCTTTGGCATCACCAACTTTGACAATATCCTCTTTGCTGTTCTCACCGTTTTCCAGTGCATCACTATGGAGGGATGGGTGGACATCCTCTACAACGTGAGTCCACTTTAGGGAAACACATATGGTCCTTACGCTGTTTTTGACGCACTATGTCTGTTAGGTGGTAGCAGATGGATGGGGTTTACTGCGTTGTTGAGTTGTGGAGGGATGTACTGTTGCCTGGTTTCAGAATCTCTGAATCATCGCCCACAGCCCATATTTGTCAGAGATTCAAATAGGTTAGTGTTGTGGTCACTGACTGCTGTTTTCCCTGGTTGCAGAAATGCTTGTCCAGTCAGAGCTTTGTGGGCGGGATTGTGAATGGGGACACCGTATATATAACTACATAGCTAGTACGCTAGCTACATTAATTATTTTATAGGTTGAGTTGCATCCTCTCCTTTCTATATGTAAAACTGGATCTGTGCAAGACAGTGAACCCGCATTACTCCCGATAGTCAGACCTGTGCTTTGCATGGTGGGTGTGGGTGTGAGAATGGGTGAATGAGAGGCAAATTGTAAGGTACTTTGGATGAAAGAGCTACAGAAAGCTTACAGAAAAAACTACTCTCCAAGTTAACTGGAATTACTTTCTGGAATTCTTAAATGTGACCTGATCTACATCTAAGTAACAACAATGAACAAACACATTCTGTTTTAACTAATAACCCACAAATTATAGTATTGTACTTGTCCATATTAATTGAAACATTCAGTGTAGGTTGGAAAAGCTAAGTGAACCTCTAGGCTAATCACCTCAATATACGCTAATTTAGGGTAGTAATTTGCAAACCTGATGTCCAGTCAATGTAATGAGTTTGGAGCTGTTGATTTGAGCTACTTGTAAAAAACACTCAAACGATTTAAGTTTGGTATTCACAAAACGCCTCAGCCATGGGCGTCACCAGACTCTTTTTACTGGGGCACATGCTCCAGCATCTTTTTTGGACGTGTAGGGGCTCCGCAGTCAAGTTAGCAATTGGGAACATCTGCAACGTCCAGTAAAGTTAGCAATGATATATACAGTCCCCTCCAAAAGTATTAGAATGGTAAGGCAAATTCCTTTATTTTTGTTGTTCACTGAAAATATTTGGGTTTAAGATCTAAAGATGAGTATGAGACAACAGTTCAGAATTTCAGCTCTCATTTCCTGGTATTCACATCTAGATGTGTTAAACAACTTAGGACACTGAGGACACTTAGGACACACAACAGATCACTGTTTGTATTAGACCACAGCATTCTTAGGTGAGCAAAAGTAATGGAACAAATAATCTTAAAGTAAATAACATTTAATATTTGGTGGCATAACCCTTGCTTGCAATAACTGCCTCAAGCCTGCGACCCATCGACATCACCAAACTGTTGCATTCCTCATTTGTGATGCTATTCCAGGCTTTTACCGCAGCTTCTTTCAGTTCTTATTTGTTTCGGGGTGTTTCTCCCTTCAGTCTCCTCTTAAGGAGGTGAAA
>NW_025731285.1:0-3474 GCF_021292245.1 Micropterus dolomieu
GGGAGTAACAGGAATGACTTAAGACAACACAGAAAGAGGTTAGAAACTAGTTCAAGATTACTTTCTTATGGGTCTGCTAGTCTTCAAACATCACTAAAGGATAACAACAGGGTTATTACTTACTAAACTCAGAGGCTAACACCGCTGCTCACTTAGCAAGGTTATTATTTAAACAGAATAAACACAGTTATACTGGAACCTTGCTTGGTTCGAGTAACAGGGGTTTTTATGGTCTTTCTTCTCTGCATTCCTAGCTTATCGCACAGGTTATCAGAGAATGAATTGGTGGTTTATGGCTCAGCCGTTCTGGGGAGAGAAAAGAGTCAGATTGAGGCTGGAGGTGACCTGCTGGAGGGAGAAGGGGTCAGATCGCCCCTTTTCCTGTCCTGTGGACTGTCTTTAGTGACACCTTTACGGCTAGAAAGGTTCACTAAGGCTCTCTGAATACACAATCCTTAAGCGATTCATTGTCTGATTGAGTCTCTTTCGGTCCTTACCAACACCAGGCGATGTCTCTGGGTTTTACATGTGAAAAGGTCAACTCTCGGGGAGGGAAACTTCCCTCCCTCTTTTGACACCATCTGACCTTCTTTGATGTGCGTCTGGTTGAGTTCACAACAATAGAACAAAGGTTATGATATGGTAACCCTAGTTTTATAAGCACAGGCGGAGCCCTCAATGAGCCCTGCCACTCTGACGCCGTCTGCTGAAGATTAGGTCAGATGCTGAGGCAGTAGGGACACTATTTATACGTCACGCACGGTAGCGACGTCCTATTGGTCAGCTACGTGCACGATAAAATTTCAGTGGGCAAGTGCTTATAGAACTAGGGTTACCATATTGTAACCTTCGTTCCTGTGATTTAGGTGAAATTTATTAACTAAGGTGAGATAAATGCGGTTAAATATACATCAAAGAAATAAACAATGACTAAACATACGCAATGCAAACGATGAGAATGATGTCTATTGTGGAAAAGATTTGAGTCTAAAGAGGCAAGAGAACCAATAAACACAAGTTATGGTGATAACTCAGGGTGAAGAGCAAGAGCAAAGAGACAAGAGAGAAGGCGCGTGTCTTGCGCTGAGTTTTGTTTCCTAGGGCATGTCCCCTGAGGCTTTATTTCCGGTCTCCTGAGAGAGGCTGTCCGTTAACTTTAATGTCTATTTTAAAATCTATTTGCGTGTATTTCTATCAAATACCTTCCCACAATCAAACCTTAAATGTCATAAACAGTTATATCATTCTTAGTTTTAAGCATTTGATAAAAAGGAAACTATTAAGAAATCATTGTAACGATTAGAATGGTTACCAGTTAAACACATTTTCAGGATGAAAGAAACTTAACTCAACATTTCCTGGATAGTAATGGCTGTTGAACATTCTTACTTAGAAAATATAAGCAAGTTACACGAACATGGCATCAGATTACGAATAAAATACAGAGTGATACATTAAAACAGCCGGAAAAGCATTAAAACAATGATATGTAATACTTATTTTGTCCTCTTGGGGGCGCTCTGGTCCCATGAGAGGAGACTGAGATAACTGATTATTTCTTTAAAACTATCATTTGCTCTGGAGCTGGGAAAATTAATTATTTAACACATGATAATATTTCTGTTACATGTTCTTTAACAAGAAAATATATAAAAAGGTGTTGAAGCATGGCATTAGTATAACATAAATTAAAGGAATATCAGTGAGTATCGAGCGTCCTTCTCTGGCGTCTGGAGTTTCTCAGCAGTTTCACAACTGGGTGTGAAGAGGGAGAGGGCCTGTTAAGAGTCCAAATTAAGGGCTCTTTGGTGGGGTAGAGACTCATTACTGAAGAAGGGGGTCTTTTGACCATGGTTACCCTGTGTGGGGGCAGTTTAGAATCTCTTAACCTTTGTTCACAAGGGTTCTGATAGGCTGCATGAAGTTAGTCTCTGGGAAGTGTCGGGGTGACACCTTTATGGTCACTGAGGTCCTCACAGCCTGGTTCAGGTTGAGGTTATTCTCTGGACAAGGTTAATATTGTCATTTTAATAGTCATGCATAGTCTGTTATCTCAACTTCACCAGAGGTGGTAGGTTTTATGGCTGAAACTGCCCAAGCAGTGGAGCCAACCTTTCACCCCCTCCTTTGGGGTACTTCGGCTGTCTGTAGAGCCCCCCCTCTCCGAGACAAAGAGAATTTGGAATCTCTCTTTTTTTTGCATAAAATAATTAAAACAACACACTGGCTGGTCCACTACATTTGGGTGATCTTGACTACAGCACTACCAGTTCTCTGAATAGCACAGAGGTTGCAGAGAATTAAATGAAAAACTCGACACCACTCTCATATGTGTATGGTAAATATGAAGCTTAAGCCTGGAGGTAGTTAGCTTAGTATAAAGACTGGTAACAGGGAAACAGTTACCCACAATTTAAAAGTCCGCCTACCAGCACCTTTAAATGTTATTAATGAAGATGTTATATCTCGGTTTTTTAATCTGAACACAAACTAAAAATGCAGGTCAAGTTGTGTTTAAGGGATTTTTTGTGTTTGAGCTATTTCTTGTGTTAATTGTAGGTATTAATAAGTCAGAATTACCATATTAACACAATCAATTGCACACACCAAGCAGTGTGAGAATTGCAGTTCATTATAGGGCTGGTTTTGAGAAATAAATCCAAATGACTTCTGTTGAGGGAAACAAACTTTTTTTGATGAAATCAAACTCTAGAGTCTAGTTAGGGGCATATATGGCTGTCTTTATTCATGCATTGGCAGTTCACAAGCAGAGAGGACTGTGAAGTACTGAGATAACAGTTATGACAATGATTCAGTGTAGCATGAACTTTTTGACCTTAGCTAATGAGCATCAAGCAAACTACAGGGAATAACATAGGGAATATAAAAATGTCAGGTTAGCAGATATATCTGTTTACTGCATGAGTGGCAGTATATACTTTGGTATGTGCGGTATGTAAGTTGGCATGTAATGTATTTAGTTTAGAGAAGCAGGTTTTTGCAACAAACAGCAGATACTGATTTTAGTATTAGCATTGTGGAATTACAGCAGGAATGTCACGGGTTTGAACCCCCGTCGTCCCGGCCTGTGTGTTTGTTCTCCCAGGATCTACGTGGGTTTCCTCCGGGTGCTCCGGGTTTCCCCCACCATCAAAAACGTCTCGGGTTACGTATGTAACCCTGGTTCCCCGAGAAGGGGAACGAGACACTGCGTCGGTTACGACACTATGGGAACGCCTCTAGGCGAAGCAGGTCTGAACGTGAATGAAATCACTCCAATCCTATTGGCTTGTTGCTAGAACGGTAAGGTGTGACGGAATAACCGGAGGAGTATAAAGCACACCTGTACACACTCATCATTAGCTTAACTATGAAGCAGGCGCTTCAGGCGGGGAGAGAGGTGCGGCGGGCCGACGCAGTGTCTTGTTCCCCTTCTCGGGGAACCAGGGTTACATACGTAACCCGAGACGTTCC
>NW_025731286.1:0-3749 GCF_021292245.1 Micropterus dolomieu
ACCTTTCTCATTATTTTCTGATATTTTATAGCAAACATGCTTGATCGATTAATCAAAAAAATAATCTGCTGATTAATCGCTAATAGAAATAATCAAAACTGTTCATGAAAAAACTTAGAGCCTACTTACGTATTCCATCATATTACTGCTTTCACATTTTCTTTTACTGAGTTTCCAGTGCAGCCCCAGCTGATGAGAGAAGAAAAGACACAGACACAATGAATGAGTATCGCTCTCACCCTCAAACAGACACGCACACAAACACACCCACACAAAGGAAAATCAGTCTGAAATCTCCCCTTCAGTGTCAGGGGAATTTGGCAGCAGGGTTGTCTGGTCTCACTGAGGTCAAACTGTGGCCAGACACCCTGAAGAGCTTCCTTTATGCCTTTGCACAGCTACTAGCTGTAATTTGTTGCTGCGAGACAAAACAAAATTAACATGGCATGTTACTGCTGACCTTGCGGTCCTCTCAGACCTCGTGCTCCAGATCTGACTCACACTGCTTTGAGGGACGTGTTAGAGGGTTAGAGTTTACAAAACAGATTAATGGTCATTATCCATCATGATGATACTCAACTTACACTGCACATCTGACACAGACAATTAAACACTTTCACACAGGTGCTAATGTGCAATTTGTCGTCTTTCTTACCTTGTGGTATAAGCGATTATTTTCCCACTCTAACAACTTGTGAATAGACCGTCTTGTCTGTTGGAACAGAAAACAAATGCATGTATATTAATGCAAGCACCAAAATACTCATTACTCAGTTTAACACGTTAACAGGTAACAGTAAACAGCCACAATGTTAGGATTTATGGACTGAACTCCCAATTTACCAGCTAGTAATTTCCACTTTGTTGTCATTAATTCTGAGTGGTAACACCACCTTTAAACGACACACCCATGAGCTGGGCAGGACAGGAGCTGTGCAGCGCTATGCGTCATTTCTACACACAGCCACTAATTGAACATGAGTTGTTATTACCCTCTACACTTAAACCAATGCAACTGAATTGCTATAACAGCCCCTGAGTAATCAGCGCTGATGTAAGGGAGAGTTAAACTGTCCAACTCGTGTCACAGGAGGTCTGGGACTTACTCTCTTGTTGAGGCAGATAACAGGCCATAGACTGCAGCCTACTGTACAGCAACAACACAGGCAGCCGCAAAGAAGCCACTTCACATTCACAGGCAAGTTCTTCTTCAAGCAAGCATTCACCCTGCTGATGCTGGTTTTGAATTCTTCTGGCGCTACCTAGAAAATAAAGAAAACGCATGGATATGTGTATACCAAAATAAACAGTACCTAGAGGGCCTTTGCAAAGAAATTATTAGAACATTGAAGCAATAATTGCACAGAGCAAAAGGGGTAGAGACAATTAAGGTTTTTCCAGGTGATGCAGACGTGAAAGATTCCTAATTGCTCATAAGTAAAGCTGTGCACAAAGATCAAAGCGCTTTAGAAAACCAACAGGTAGATATTTGCAAATGTTGTCCAGAGATGAGATCTCCAAACACTATGCCTCTGACTTGCTAACCAAGCTCTAGATTGTTCCAAGGCAAGGAGGGACTCAAAGGAGAGATAAGCTCAGTGCCTGTGGCAGCGCCGGCCAAACAACTTGAATGGATGCTCATTCCTCGCTGAGTCTGTACGCCATAAAACAGGGGTCGTAATCTTTTATGACAGGATGCAAAGGTCTCTTTGCAAACAGCCAAAGACCTCAGAATAAAGCCCAGCAGGGCCTGATCTGCACCCTTCAATCATCATAATTGTGACCTCATCCATCACATGTCACCCTGGGTCACAATACTGAAGATACTTTTTATTGCCCCACACTTCCCTCTGCCTGCTCTTACCCCTACATCCTTTTTGTTTTTCTGCGTCCGACCCAGGAAGCTTTCCTTTCTTGTCTACGGCAGAGTCTTCATTTCATTATTTTATCACCTGGAGCTAAACCCTCAAAAACACTGGGATCCCCGCCGACTCATAGACGGCTTACTCATTTACAGAGCTGGACAGCAGCACATTCAGGCTCTTTTCTATGCACTATGGTGCGTTAGTTGAAACGCAGCTCCACCAGATCAAAACCACTTGGAGAAGTTTGAATGGGTTGGTTTGGGGAAGTTGGGGCTGTTAAGGGCCCAAAAGAACAACAGAATCACTGTGGCTTTAATGGCTTAATTCTTCCTCCTTGGAATTGAACAGAAAGCCGCCTGTAAGACTGAAGTACAAGAAAACTAAAAAAGCAACTGTACCTTTCCCGTGAGAACAGAGGGAAATTCTGTGTCAAATCTGTTGCTCAGTCCAAATCTGAAAAAAGCAACAACAGACAAAATGTGAGCATTGATATGGTAATAAAAATGTATCTAAAACTAAGTACAAACTAAGTACAAAAACTGCTGTTACTATGAACAAGATGAGAACAGAAATAATCTAGGGCAGAATTATATTGTTTAATTATGTGATGAGACATAACGTGCTAACTTACAAACTATTTATCTGGCACAGTTTTTTCAAGTTTATTTTAGTTGACATTAAGATAAAGGGGGGACAACCAACGTATACAGAATAAAGACTTATTGCTATTATAGACCTTGATGTAAAAAGAGTAAAGATGCAGGCGTCCAGCTAACTGTACTTACTTATATCATCATTAGTAATAATACTTCAAGTCAAACATCCAAAAAATGTATTACAAACAAATTATAACTCGAACGAAAAGCGCACACATCCAAACTTCTCTTAAGGCATTTGTGCTTTATTTTACAGCAGTGGTCTGATTGGTGAGAACTGACCAGACTTACTGTGACACTCACATGGGTATTGCGTGATCACTCCTAATAATTAGCTTGTATTTATCTATATACACAGGCATGTTCACACCTTCATCTTTACCAGCGGAAGATCATTTGTGGTTGAAAAGTTGTCGTGTCCATGTAGAATAAAAGAAGAACTAGGAATGAATGTATATTTTCAGTTCTCAGTGGGCACATTAGCACTGTTGGTCTGCTGTAACATCCCTTGATGTTAATTTTGTTTCTAGAGCTGCAACAATTAATCATTTTTGTTTCAACTATTAAATTAATTGCCAACTATTTTGATAATTATTTCATTGGTTTGAGTAGTTAATTAAGAAATAAAGTTTAAATTCTCTTATTGCAGCTTCTTAAATGTGAACATTTACTGGTTTCTTTATTCCTCTATGACAGTAAAGTAAATACATTTGGGTTGTGGACAAAACAAGACCTTTAAGGACGTCATCTTTGATGGACATTTTATAGACCAAACAACTAATCGACAGATTAATCAACAATGAAAATAATCACTAGTTGCAGCTCTAGTTGTTTCTTATATATCACTTTACCACAAAGTTTCCCATGTTCACAAAGCTCAATAATAAAACCCATGTGAACACTAACACATGGGAATGTGTTTTCAAATTAATATCCTCACTTTTTTTGTCTATTTAAAATCCAAAGCTGGCTCACCATCTGCTAGACAGGTTAATGTTATGATGACAGTGAAGAACATTTTCAATTTACATGCAATTATTTCTCTGAATAAAACTCCCTGGACTACAGCATGACGTCATATCGGGGGGACTGACAAGGTACAATTTGTCATTACCGAAATTTTAAGTCCCTTCATGCTACACACACAGAAGTTAGCATATAATTAAGTGTAAATTAGAATATGATAACATATACAATAAAACAATATATATATATATATATATATATA
>NW_025731287.1:0-2831 GCF_021292245.1 Micropterus dolomieu
TAATACTTGTATAACCTCAATCCTTTAATGCACAATCAAGTTATATACATTTTCTCCCAGTTCAACCTAATCAGAATGTGTATGCTGCAGAATGTATAAATAGTTATATGATCATAAAGACAAAATAAAATCTAAACGGACAATGAATCTCACAGATTGATCTATTCATGAATGTAAGTAAAGTAAGTCACAAGGTGCTTTACAATGATACGTCATATATAATAATATGTCACGGTAAGTCATGTGAGGAGCAGGTAAACCAGGGATAGGACCCAGATGCAGAACACCAGGACAAAACAAACTCAGTTTAATGTTTTTAGTAGTCAAACACAGGCAAGGGTCAAAAACAGGCAAGCAGTCCAATACCAAAGCAAACTCATCCAGATAGGAACGGGCAAATAATCCAGTCCTTAGAAATCGAAAGAGCTGGCAAAAGGTATATCTATCTAGCTATCGATCTATTTATGTAATGTAATATAATGTCTAACTATTTCTATATCTCTCTTGTCTCTGTGGGCTGTCCAAAGCAAATTTGGTATTTGCTTAACGTGCCATGACATTTGCATTTTAGGTCAGTGCTGCCGTATCATATTGTATACATCATCGTCTACCAGACCTCATGATTAATATAATTCCTGGGCAGCAGTTCTGTTTGTGTTGCTAGGTAACATCTATCTGAACAGGAAGAGGTTCACAAGGGAGTGAGCTTGTAGTTTGAATCTCAAGAATAGCACTGCATTCTGCTAAACATTATTGATCCTGGCTTTTCAGCAGAGATAACGTAGCGCTCTCTCTAACATACACAAGTTCTCTCCCCCTTCCTACTGTCTCTCTGTCCCTCTCTCTCTCTTACCTGTGACGTCTGCATCTCTTTATTTTCTGTGCAGTTTTGGTCATATGACCTCTCCAGTCCTCCTTAAGCCTTCCTACTTTATCATGTGTTAACGTTGAAAAGCCCTCTTTCCATCACACGTATAACGCCTGCTCTCAAGAACAAAAGGATGCTGATGTGTCTCCGCTATGTTGTCAGTGTAGTTTAGAGACAAGCAATTGCATTCACTGCTTCTGGTCATGTGTGAAGCTACAAAGCTGTTGATCTGGGATTGTGGATGAGCTGTGTGTTACTGATCTTATGTGCCTCTTGGTCTTCCAGATATTAATATAATAAATATAAAGTTTATCAATCTGTTGGTTTTTTGTTGCTAAGATGAATAGGATGCTAGGATGCTACAACAAAAAAGTCATGGCACAATCTTATAATGGTTCCATGAATGCTTCACTTGGGTAGATTTTACAGTCACTCACCCATGTGCTTCTCTGAATAGCTACAGACCTTTTTTTTTAAACCACAGAGCAGATCTTTTTAACCCAGCAGAGTCACTCTTCCGTTTCATTTATGGAAATTTAGAAACCTCCTTGAATCCAGCAGGGTTAGTCATCCCAATTGTTTTGGGGTTGTCTGTATAAAGAGGATTTGATGACCCTCTGGGCCTCTTTAACCCTGCAGCTCAGCCAGCCATTTGCTTGTTGTTTTTTAGAAAGATTTGCATAAATGTCATTAGATTAGATATTCTTAGCTATGTTTACAGATATATGAAAAGTGCAGTGGAAGAGCAGTCAGCTGTACAGTCTGATCTGACGGCAGCAGATTGCAGGGAAAGTTAATAATGAAATAAAGTTATTAATGAGACTAATGAAGGGGTGATTCAACAAAAGAAATAGGGGAATATTGTTTGTGTTTTTGTGCTTTATCTCAGCTTTTTTCTACTCTTTGTATTGTTAAACGGAGTGTAGCTATCGCAGAGATAAGGCCTGTGACATTTCCAGGTTGTGACTCGCCCAGTTTTCGATCGGGCTTCATCTGATTTATTGTTTGGGTGTCGACAGTGGTCGTTGTCGTTGTTGGTCACTGCGATAAAAGAGCCAATAAGCTTATCTGGCATTTAACAAACCTCAGAGAATGACCTCAGCGATGGCCCGGGTCCAACAAACCTACCAGCGTTGCCGGATGTCCAATAACTGTAAAATTGTGCTCTTACAGTAAAAGTGCCCTCTCTCCGTCCCCATGCGTCACCTTCTTGAGCAGACCTCATTAGCGGGAGACTGCAGGTGTTCCACTCCAGTTGAGTGACGACCGATTTCATTTGCTCCCTCAAGTGCCAATCTGCCCTCTAATACGACTGCCAGAAACAGACTAACTGCTCACATGTGGTCCCATTGGTTCCCTCCACACCGCCCTTGAGTTAAGCAACCAGGACACGGATGCTTTAGAGAATTTTTTGTGGTAAGCATTCAGGGGATTAAAATTCAGGCAGGGTAGCGACAGAGTTCACCTTGGGCATTTAACAGTTTTTGGCTCTGCTCAGACCGGGACACTGGGACACCTACTGCTGATGATAGTGAGTGCGGGAAAGAGTTGAGGATGATGGGAAGGCAGAGGAGGGGAAGTCGCCTGGCCTGTTTCTTCCTCCTGTTTCCATCTCGTAGCCTACAAACGCAGGCAGACACTGACCCTGAAGCTGTGACTTTGAAGTGTTGCCTTTAATTAAGGAGTTAATTAAAGAGAAGCTGCATGCTAGTGAGCAGATAACTATGAAAAGAAAAGGAACAGGCAGAGAGAAAAGAAAGGAGCAGATATGGAGTGGAGACGTGATATTGGCAGCTCATCAGTTTCTGAAGTGCCAGAGTGTCTTCCTCCTGATTGGCAGACAAGCCAGCTGGCTCACCGGAGACAAATATGAAAGCTGTAAAAGAGAAAAACAAGAACCTGCCACCCACATGTGTGAATGGCACAGTTTCTGCCCTGCTGCAAGCTGTGGTGTTAGTGCCAC
>NW_025731288.1:0-3185 GCF_021292245.1 Micropterus dolomieu
GTGTTAAGAACGACGTGTGTGAATGAGTCGTTAAAATCTTTGCTTGATCCACTAGAGGCACTGCTGAGTATGGACTTAAACACTCACACACCTGCAGGTCCCCTCTTGACAATAGTTTAAAAAATTTACCAGATGGTTTTAGACATGATTTTAGCATGATTTAAAGCATGTCCAACAGGGGACCTAAAAAATGTCCCCTGTTCACTTTTTAGTCCCCTCTTAGTGGGTGTGTAACGACGTCGAGGTCCACTGTTAGATAGGTTGGTAAGTGCACACACACACACACACACACACACACACACACACACACACACACACACACACACACACACACACACACACACACACACACACACACACACTTGCATCTTGCTGACATGGTGTATCACCGGCCTATTGTTTGCCTGTGATTATCAAATCCACTCATGTTCTATTTCTGCCATGCATTAACCTTTAAAATCCTAGCGTGTCCCTCAGACACACACAGCAAACAACAACTTAGGCCTTGTTCAGACTGCCAGCTCAAATCCTTTTTTTTTTTTGGAATTTTCAGATGGTATCCAGAGTGATTTTAGAAAGTCTGAACAACAAAAAAACCTACAAGAAATGCAAATTTTGGATCAAAACCACATTTGGAGGTGGTTTCAAAAGGTGATTCCAAGATTTCTACAGATGTATCTCTGGATGCTCTAGCTAGTCAAATCAGAGTGTCCTCTGCATCACACGGAAGTGCAGCTGAGCAGATATCTGCTGCGCCTGTCAAGTCGGGTTGCAGAACTCCGTCGCTGAGTTAATTACCACCATTTCTCGTATTTCAGTGTTGGAAAGCCGCCTCACCAGCGTACATAGTTACCGACGCCTTCGTCTTTACCATAGAAACTATGCAGATAGGTTGGTAAAACAAATCTGTTTTGAACAAAGCCACAATAACCTCTTCGCACAAACACTGAAGTTTAAATACTGAACTTGTCCTTTTTCATGCAGTGCGTGGTAATTTGTTTTGACACTATTTTTGTTGTTGTCACATTGTAGACTTGGAAAGGCAGTGCAGACAGCTGGTACAGAAATTATAGTCAGGACAGAAGAACATGGGATCACTGGACACAAGAAAGGAAGGGAACACAGTCAGAGGAAAGAGATTTGACAGAGACAACGGGCCTTTCTCATTTCCCAAATTTGTCCCTCATCGCCTCCTTGTCTCCTTGATCCTCAACTCCTCGCATCGTGTCTTAGTCCCTCCGACCCGAGATGTGAGCTCGAGGAGGTCAGAAGGAGACACGAGGAGTCGAGAAGACAGGCATTTAATGAAATGACATGTCCCAACTCCGGAGCCGTCATTTTAAAGCAACGTCTAAATTTGACATGTTGCACAGCTGCATCATTTGTCCACTGTTTGAGCTGTGATTTCTGTCTGATGAGCAGACCAGCTGTTGGCACTAATACATAAAGGCTACAGATCATATCTTCACAATTCAGAAACATGTCTGTCAAAAGTATGACATGTAGAAACATCTCAAGGTCGCAATAAACATTATAGCATCTGTTTAAAGCAGTCACAGAGTAGTCCTCCTATCATGCACTACATAGAAATCCAGTAAAAAATTTTGGCGGTGCGTCTTTTGCCTATAAACAGGAGATCATTTCAGCCCTCAGCCTGATGAGGTGAGCGTTTTATCATCAGACCCTGTAAGAAATTACACAGTAACATTTATCTCATATACTGGGCACTATTATCACAACATGAAATACAGCAGTATTTAGAGACCAGCACCTCCATTGACATTTTTCCACACCTCCACCGGCTCTTGTAGCTTTCCAGGTGATTTCGGTATTGTGCAATATTGATGTACTATGAGTGTTTTCTTTAATGATTTACATTGATGATTAGAGAGGCATTTAAATGTTTACATCTGTGCAGTAAAGTTGCAGCAAATATTGTGGGACAAAACAAAAAAGCTGAAGTAATAAACTTGACAGGACAGACAGTGGAAACTCTCCAGAGGAAACAGAATAAAATTTTTAGCTTCTATAATCCATGTTTAGACGCTCTGATGGACGGCTGTTTTACTCCTAATAGTTTCTTTGAATGAACCTGGACTGTGTGTGAGACGTTTTGGATGTGTAGAAGAACACAGAACATGAATAAACATTAGATCCTGATCGATGCTGTCAGCGTGTCCCGAGTTTTAAATATTAATTTATGTTGCTGTGGCTCGTGCGTAAATGCACACATCGTCTCTGGAGAGGTACTTCACCTAGCCAGCCGCTTGTCAGTGTAATGCTCTGTGTATTTGTATAGCACTTTTCTAGTCTTTTCACTGAGGGCTGAAACGGAAACTAACATTAGCAGAACAGCCACCTGAGGCAATTTGGGGTTCAGTATCTTGCTCAAGGATACTTCAACATGCAGCCTGGAGGAGCCAGGGATTGAACCACCAACCTTCCGATTAACAGGCAGCCCTCTCTATCTCCTGAGCCACAGCCACCCCAGTGTCCATTTTTTACGACAGCTGCCCGGAGGCATTGCCAAGATGGCTGCCGAGTGGCATGACTTGCCAATAAGGACTTTGACCAAGTTCAGCGACAAAATGTAGCAAAACGTTTATTATGATGGAAACAGTGCTGCCTTGAACACCCTGTTGTGTACATGTCAAGTGTTTCTTCTAACTGCGAGGTGTCCACACTTGACAAGGACCAGACTTCGGATTTCACTCAGAATAATTTATTTGAATAATTGAACAGGAGTTGAACAGTATAGGTGAAAAACCTTTAAACACAGAAATAAAAAGCATTTTGAATAAACAGGTATTTCCACAGTAAACACAAGTCAAGGTAAATATTTCAAAACGGTAAGTATATTTAAATTCAATATTATTCTTCACATTTCACCAAACTAATTATGCATTTTAATTAATCTTTAACAAAACAATTTTGGCTTACTATTTAAGCATTCTTTTACACAAATTAGGTAAAAAACCCACACATTTTAACCATATATATCCATGCATTTGAACATAGTTTCTCCCTCTCTTCAACCATGCAGCGACAACTTTAACTCACCCATATTAACACCTAAACAGAAAAAGATTTAAACAACATTCAAGTGAGCTTACCGATAGCCCGTCAAATCAAAAGTCTCATTCCCCGCAGTGGATGTGTGCTGCCCATTCCGTCGTGTCAGTCCC
>NW_025731289.1:0-2935 GCF_021292245.1 Micropterus dolomieu
AAATTTCAAGGACCGCCTTTTTTCACCTACGTAATATTGCAAAAATCAGGAACATCCTGTCTAAAAATGATGCAGAAAAACTAGTCCATGCATTTGTTACTTCTAGGCTGGATTACTGCAATTCCTTATTATCAGGCTGCTCGAAAAAGTCCATTAAGACTCTTCAGCTGATTCAGAATGCTGCAGCATGTGTTCTGACAGGAACCAGGAAAAGAGATCATATTTCTCTTGTCTTAGCTTCTTTGCATTGGCTTCCAGTAAAATCCAGAATAGAATTTAAAATCATTCTTCTTACCTACAAAGCTCTTAATGGTCAGGTACCATCTTATCTTAAAGAGCTCATAGTACCTTACTACCCCACCAGAGCACTGTGCTCCCAGAATGCAGGGTTACTTGTGGTTCCTAGAGTCTCCAAAAGTAGACTGGGAGCCAGAGCGTTCAGCTATCAAGCTCCAAGCGGCATGGTTCTGCTCGAGGTTTCTGCCTCTTAAAAGGAAGTTTTTCCTTGCCTCTGTCGCCTAGTGCTTGCTCTTGGTGGGAATTGTTGGGCTTCTGTAAATAGCATCATAGAGTACGGTCTAGACCTGCCCTTTTATGAAAAGTGCTGTGAGATAACTGTTGTTGTGATTTGATAAAATTGAATTGAATTGAATAAAATGAAACATTCCCCTCACTCATGGTTTCAACTGTAAACTATCACAAGAATGACAATTACCAACAAAAAACATTATATTCTAAGCAGACAGGTTTTGAATCACAGAGTAACTTTTGTATTTCAAACAAATAGGAGTCTTATTAGCAAATTTTAACAAACTTCCTTCACCGTAATGCATCATGGGAATACTGAGGGATGGCCTTTAAGCTAATACAAAGGCTATTGGTTTAGTATGGTCCTCAACCTCCACCAGAAGCCGATGTGTTTTTGTAGCGGAACATGAGCTTGCTTTTACACTGTCTGTCAGAAGGGGGAGGTAAAGACTTCTGGGAAGCAGAACTGGCCATGTTATCAGATCAGAATACCTTTCAATCAGTTCAGTCCTGAAAAATGACTTTAGGATGACCGGTTGGATAGCATTTATGATACACCGATACTATTAGAATTTAAATAGTCAGATTGGTTCATTCCCTTAACTTAAGACCCTCCGATTACATACTGCCAAACAAACTGGAGCTTATGTGTTGTTGACACCTACTTTGTGATAATATTTATTTCTACTTACAGTATTGTTGACTTTGGTGTTACTCAAGTAAAGTACGATGCTTTAGCACAGTATCGATAAACCTAAGCTTTTTATTTTACTACTGTTGATGCAGTGTTTTGTAGGAAGACTGAATATCATATGGTAATAAAACACTGTTTTAAAACTTAGACCATCTGCATTCAGGAATCTCTCCTTTTACACTTTGGTTTTACCACCATATTCTGCAGACCGGTTTTGTAAGTCTTCTTAAACTAAGCTAAGATCAACTTTTAGTTTCATACATTTTTTCACTTTCCCAAGCCATCATCTTTGGAAGTTCATTAACACTAAGATCAACTCTTACCATCTTCACTGACCCCCATTCCTATGTAATGTTGTAATTAGTCTTTTCTATTACAATGGTGTGTTTTTGTGTATATGGATAGCATACTGTTTGTGTTGCTTGTTTGTTTTGATGAGTATTAGTCGTAATCTTTTATGTTTTTAAATAAAAATAGGATTCTGAATAACAATGTGGGGAACATGTGCATCATATGATTAAATTAAGGTAATTCTCTTAATTCCTTCACTTTCCTAATTGTGAAAATAAAAGCATCTTAGATATGGGCCAGCGACATTCGGTTATTTTGATAAGTAACATTGAGCTTTCTTTTATTTGTTAATATAAAAATCAGCTTCTGAATAAGACTTCAGGAAAATCCCTCTAGTCCGCCGTGTACTGGTACTGACCCGAGACTTTGAGATGGCTGGGATGGCTGGGAAAGGAGTCCGTCACACCGGCTGTGAAGGTTGTGATGATAACTTGTCAAGATAACAGACTGCATGAATTGCATACAAGTGGCACACCACTTCTACCATACGCAGTGCATCTGTACTTATAAAATGAAACACACACAAAACAGTTTTTGCACATTTGCAGATTGCTTTCTGTCAATTTGTGGTTCATGTTACAAACTTCCTTTTTACACATTTGTGGTATTTTGTACAATGTGTACTGCGGAGATTTGTAAAAAAAAAAAAATCAACAAATATCTCACTACCCAAAACATGTATTTTTCCATTTGTGTTGTGTAAAATCATATCCACAAAAATACAGTGCAATTTGCAAATATGTAGAATGTACATTTCCTGTCAATTTGCAGGTCACGTTACATTTGTGACTTCCTTTTTACGCATTTGTGGAAGTTTGTCCCCTCTGTACCACAGAGATCTGTAAATGTGAGAGCAGTTTATTAGCTACACCAGCGGGTGGCGGTAGCGACATTGCCTCTCATGAGTTGTAAGAATATCCTTTGCAGTACCCAGGGTCATCTTTAGGAGACAACAACTTCTGCTTCTGCTGGACCACTGGACTCTACTTAGTTGAATTGCCCCTGGCGGCTGTTACGCCAGTGTATGAATGTGTGTGAATGTTAGTTTCTGTGTGAGCACACTCAATGAATGGTGAATGCAGTAGTCTTTAGTAAAAGCGATTTGAGTGGTTGAAAAGACTAGAAAAACGCTATACAAATACAGAGCATTTACTGGACAAAATTCCACAAATGTGTAAAAAGGAAGTTACAAATGTAACAAGACCCACAAATTGACAGAAAGCAATCTGCAAATGTGCTAAAACTGTTTTGTGTGTAGAAGTCACTGTATTTTTGTGGATATGATTTTACACATCACAAATGTAAAAATACACATTTGTAGATAGTGAAATATTTGCGCATCATAGTACACATTTGTGGATT
>NW_025731290.1:0-3197 GCF_021292245.1 Micropterus dolomieu
ACCGCACCACATGCTGTATGTGAGCAGCTAACATTTCTGAGCCCCGTTTGTTTGGGTGAAGTCCGTCTGTCTTAAAAAGAGACATTCTTTGCCAGAAAATATTAAAATTATCCACATAACACACACGATGAGCCCTGCAGGCGGACTGGAGCCAGTCGTGGAGGCCAAGGAGTCTACTGAAGCGGCCAGTACCGCGACCAACTGTGGGAATGGGACCAGAGATAAAAACGGACTTTCCACACTGCTTTAAAAAGTTAAAAAGACGGTTAAAATCTAATTTTGTCAGCTCAGACTGCCGAAGAGCTGTGTCATTTGTTCCGACATGGACTATCACTCTTGTGATGGAGGACGGGAGCGACGGCATCAGGTCCTGGAGTTTTTTTAAAATGTCAGCCGTCCTGATATAGCCAAGTCTCTGTGAAGCACATTGAGCTACACTCCCGGAACTCCCTCTGACTGCGGACTAATGCTGTTAGCTTGTCCATCTTATCAGCCAGAGACCTCACATTGCCAGATGATGAGAGACGCTGCTTATATCTACTTTTCTAAAGTCTCTGGTATCTGGACCCCTCTCTCTTTGTTGTTTCGTTGCTCCTCTGCATCCTCTGTGTCCTCCTCTAGATCTCAGTGGGGATGTCTGTAGACCTCGGCGCCATGCCGGACTGCTTCAGCTTGATCAGCTGGGCCCGGGTGTAAACAAAGCGGCCATGAAATTGCTGCAAACAGTGTCGTAACTGAATGAAAGGAACAAATTCACGGCTACCAGCCAGACCAAAACTTTCTCAACGTTCGATGTCTGTGAAGGTTCTCAGTCATCCAGGTCAGAGTTATCCAATGAAGGTTGAGGTCAAGGGCAACTGGACTTGGTAGAAGAAACTAGAAGACGTTTCATCCCTCATCCAAGAGACTTTTCAGTTCTGACTGACTGTAGGGAAACTCAGCTATTTAACCTCAATAAAGGACACTCGTTTGAGGACCACCAGGTGCACATTTTAGACAGAGAAGATGGATGGTTTGAAAGAGGTGTCAGGGGAAGCATCTACATCTGGGTTGAGAAGCTGTCGCTGAGCAGTGGAGGGGGTCTACGCCACCACTTATCCCCCACTTACAATGCTGTCCTTTCATCACTTCCCAGGAAACTCAACAAACGTAACCTATTGGCCTCAGGTGAGGATACCAACGATGGTCGTTCAGTCTTGGCCACGGGTGGCTGTAACGACCATGACGACTGTCGTTACCACAGCCAGGAGCCAGCGGTATCGACGATCTTAGCTAACGATCCCAGAGGCTAAACTGCTGAGTTTCCCTACAGTCAGTCAGAACTCTTGGATGAGTCCAGTTGCCCTTGACCTCAAACCTTTGTTGGATTTCTCAACGTTCATGATTAGAGAGTGTAGCTTAAATTACTTATAAACAAAAAAAATCACACACCTAAGATAGGAAAAACTAAACGGTTAGAAAATAAGATGACGAACAGGTGTAACTGCAACAGGCTGCATGCACGGTTGGCGCAAGTGCAATAGATGTCAGTCATTGTTCTGGTGTTGCATTGGCTGCAGGTTTATGGTGTCAGCAGTGTTGTTAGTAACACATGCTCTGCTGCTCTTCCTGTTTCCTAGTGTAGATGAAGATAGAAGTTTCAGAGGAAAAGTAGCTGCAAGGAGAAGCAGAGATCTGACTGACAGGTTTAATAAGATGAATAAAATCAAACACATTTTCATGATTCGTGAATTCATGGTCTCCTCCCTGTTCCGCAGCCACAGTCCTTGTGTTTGTTTCCTGATGACAGACAGCTGACTTCATGAACAACCTGAGTGGAAACACCTGTGTGGGTATCACCTGTATCACCTGTCTCTCTCTGTCTCCACAGAGCCTTTCTGATCAGCTGAGCAGCAGCAGAGAGGAAAACCTGCAGACTGAACTTTGACTTAGAAGCAGAGGAACTCTACCTGACAATGGCCTCAAAACCAAGAAGAAGATTTAGCAAAGACCTGCCTCCTGATCTGTCAGAATTAATGAACAAACTCATCAAATATGCAACTTCATTTATCAGAAGATTTGACTACAGTGAAGACAGGATGAGACAGGTTGTAGGAGAGTTTAAGAAGATTGCCGCTGAAGTCAGAAAGATGCAGGAGAAGACAGATAAAGCCAGAACAATAGGAGTTGTTGCTGGAGGAATTGGACTTGGAGTCTTGGTCCTTGCAGCTCCGTTTACTGGGGGGCTGAGCTTATTAGGAGCAGGAGCAGCAGGAGCAGCAGCAGGAGGAGCTACTGTTGTTGGTGCAAACATAGTAAAAACAATGACAGAGAATGGAAGTGCAAAGGAAGTAGAAAAGCAGGGGAAAAAATTCCTGGAGATTGTTGAACCACTGAAGAACGAGCTGGAAGAAATAAAGAGGACGTGTGAACGGTTGGAGGAAGAATCAGCTGCATTTCAGGCTGAGAACACTCTGTCAGACATGGAGGAGTTTCAGAGGATCCTCAGACGAGTGGCTGAACTGAAACAGGAGAGTCAGGGAGCTGTGGATGTAGCTGTATTAGTGATGGGGTTGATAAATGATCTGCTGGTGCTTCTTGTTAACGTCTTCAGACTCACTCCGACCCCTGAAGAGGACAGAAAGTTAACAGCCTCCATCCTCCAGTCAGCTGATCAGTGTCAGAAGGTCTCTGATCAGTTTCTTCAGGTGAAGAATGAACTGTCCTCATTTACAGGACAGTGAAGAGGAAGACTCCGAGCTGCAGCGTGAAGAAAAACATCCAGACTCATGTCCAACATCTTCAAAGCCTGATCTGTGAGCTCAGCCTCTAAATGTAAAGGCTGCTGAGCTGAACTCCCTCCTCGGTGTTTAATGTGGATCTGCTGACTTCCTGTCCTGCAGGAACACGATCAGTAGAACTCACTTTACTGAGTGGATATATCTGTTGATGTGTCTGCTTGATATCTGCAGTGACGTCAGTAGCTGAGCTCACTTTTCCTTCAGCAGCTTCATTTTAGACTTCTTATTGTCTAACTCTGATCTGAAGTCAGCTCACATTTCTCTTTCACTCATTTTCTTTCATTTGCTCTCTTTGTTCTCATTCATTCTCATACAATCAGTTTGTTTAACAGGTCGAGGAGATTTCCTCTTTTTATTGACATATTACAGGCTTTTCGTTCTGTTTGTGCCGTTAACTGAGAAGATTTGAATAATTTT
>NW_025731291.1:0-2721 GCF_021292245.1 Micropterus dolomieu
GTGTAAATCATCCAAAAATGGCCATAAAATTCAAAATGGCCGACTTCCTGTTGACTTTAGGCTATGGGTTCTTGAGGCTTTTTTGTGCGTCTTGATACGATACATGTCCCCAGAAAATTTCGTACATGTAGGTTGAACGTGAACGAGGGGCTAATCATTTCCAATTTTCAAGGTGGCGCTAGCGAGTCATTTTGCCACGCCCATGTGCGAAACTTGTAGAATACGAAATTTTTCACCGGTTCTGACATGTTTGCAAATTTTGGTGAGTTTTCGAGTATGTTTAGGCCATGTCATTTGGGCCTACTTTGCAGAAAAAAAAAAAAAAAAAAAAAAATAATCCGAGCAGATTCAATAGGGACCTCGCACGGTCGTGCTCGGGCCCTAAATATTACGCTAATTTTAGAACCAGCTCCAATACATAGACGGGTTTTGTAACAGTGCTTATACTCGTCTGCTGTAGAACAGTACTAGTGAAAGGTGAAGTAACTGACATGATGAACCCTTTGTAAGATTTGTTAATCCATTCTGCTGATCGATGTGCCTTGTTCTGTTGTTGTATGGCTGAAGCTCTCTCTCATGGTCTGGGCTAACCTGAAGCTAACATAAAGCCTCCAAGACTGGCCTCAGCATTTCAACAGCTGACCGGACCCAGTGTTTTCATTAAACACGGAGCCTCAGGCAATTAAGGCTGTTGACTCAAATAGTTGTGTAATGGTTGCGTTAATGTGGAAATAAATACTGTTGCGATAATTGTATAGGCTTGCTGCCCATGAATGAGCTGGAGTGAGACTGGCTGTTAATGGGTGACTGTGCTATTATTTGTTTGAAGTTTTACAATAATGTTTTTAAACTGTCAGGCAGTCAGAGTGAGATGCTGTCAGCCTTTACAGCGCACCTCCACATGTGGAATAAAACAAAAAATAATATGGAATATTGAATCTTTACATTGTATTGTGCCAAAGTTAAGAATTATATTATTGTGACAATGTTAGTATGAAGACTGCCCTTTATCTTCTTAGTACTTATATGTTAGTTTTGGCAGAATAGCAGCTAAATACACTCAAAATATTAAAGTCAATCCAGCACATTGAAAACGCTTGAAGGTTTTGTGAACTGATGCCATCCTGAAACGCATTTACACTTTCTCAGACCATTCTGTCCTCAAGAACAGGGTTTTCTCTGTTTCACCCTTTAGAGATCAGATAGTGACCCAGGAAATCCGCTTGTTAACCTTCAGTGTCAGAGAGGGTTGACCCCCACAAAACAATGCAGGTCAAGATCAGGGTTGAGACAACAAGGAGGGTCAGCCTCAGGCTGATGGATCCTGATCAAAGTCGCAGTCTGACATTTACAAATAAAGCAGAGAAAGGTATACTGCTGTAAACTGCTGACAAATCATTTGTTTTATTACTGAGAATTAATTATTTTCTTAGTTAATTGTTTGATCAGTAAAAATAGTGAGAAATTTTTCCACAGCACAAAGTATTGTCTTCAAATTGCTTGTTTTATCTGACCAGCACTCTAAAACCCAAAGGCTTTTAATTTGCTGTTATAGAAGAGAAGAACAGACATAAAAGAAAACAGCAAATATTTGAGAAGCAGAAACCTGAGATTTGTGGCGTTTTTACTTAATAAACAATTATTGGATTATCAATGGACTATTTATGCTTTCCTGATCTATTAATCGACAAATTGTTTCAGCTGTAGTTAATTTTGTATTAAATCCTGATTTCTAGAATTGATACTGTTTCCCCAATTTAGGACTCCCACCTCTTTCTCAGTTGGACATTAATGACTAGACAACAGTTGGATGTTTGATCAAAGTGCTCTTACTGTTAACTATTTATATTCTGTTTAATGTTCCAGTTTGTTGTTGGTTATACCTTTTTGTTGGATCAAACTTGGCACTATGTATCCCATGTTATCCCTGTGAGCTAAAATATTTGGCTCTCGTTTACCATAAACAAAATGGTATGATATTTTGCAGCTAAAAACTGGGTAAGATCTTGAGAGGACTTACAGCTCTGAGATTTCACTGACTTGCAAATCAAGGTTAGAGGAGTACAACTGTCTGGATAATTTTGTTAACATTTGATCTCAGGACACTGGCAGACATTTGCATTTCAGATGGATCAGGATTTGTGGTTGAGGTATTTTCTTTACTAGAAAGAGAAAGACTGCGCTGACCTGCTGAACAAAGCAATTTAAGGTGACCAACCATACATTAACAAACTAGTCAACTGAGTGAGCTCAGGGCCAGCGTGCATTGAAAAATTAATATGATTTGACGCCAACACCCCCCTTCAAATAATGATTTCAGCTACATTTCAGCTGGTGTTATGTTAAAGCAGTCGTGGAGCAAGCATGTGGTGTTAATGGCATGTGGTAGGTGTTGAAAATGGGTTGTGTCCTGTACTTGCTAGGGCATGATTATATCTGGATTAGATTGATACGCATCTAAATATCCAATCATCTGTCTCTCTCTCTCTCTCTGTTTCTGTCTCTCTCTCTCTCTCGCCAAACCAGTCTGTCAGGGTGTGTATGTGAAGCAGCAGGAGAGCAAGACAATGGAGGGGATCAGGTAGCTATGAAACCTGACAAGCTAGCAACAGACAGGAGTGCCCGTGTGTGTGTGTGTGTGTGTGTGTGTCCACAGACACGTAGTAAATATAGCGGGAATGGCTTAGAGTCAACCCCTCGATTTTGGGAATGGGTGTCAGT
>NW_025731292.1:0-2772 GCF_021292245.1 Micropterus dolomieu
CTTTGGGCTCCACAAGTTTGACCACCACAGTAGCTGTTGCTGAGAGCGACACGTTCCCATTGTCTTTGACCAGTATGATCAGTTTGTGCTCAGCCTCGTCTGTCTCTGTGAAGGAGCGAAGTGTTCTGATCTGTCCTGTATAGCGGTCCAAACCAAAGAGACTGTGGTCAGTGACTTGCTGCAGTGAAAAGAGTAACCAGCCGTTATATCCTATATCAGCGTCATAGGCTCTGACTTTAGTCACCAAGTGTCCTGCGTTCACATTGCGGGGAATCTCCTCCACACCTTCAGCAGAACCGTTAGAGCTGACTGGATACAGGATGACTGGAGCGTTGTCGTTCTGATCCAGAATGAACACGTTCACTGTGACGTTGCTGCTCAGTGACGGAGTTCCAGAATCTGAGGCAACAACTTGGAACTGGAACGTTTTCAGAGTTTCAAAGTCGAAACTTTTTAGCGCCAAAATGTCTCCGTTTTCAGAGTTTATGTTGAGAAATGAAGCCAATTGTTTGTGTTCGTCCCCATTTCTCACAATGTTATATGATATGAGAGCATTATCACCCTCATCACAATCATTAGCACTCACTGAAAATAAAGAGGCCCCTGCAACATTGTTCTCAGTAACATAAAAAGTATATGGATTTGTTGAAAACGCTGGACTGTTATCATTAACATCTGATACAGTCACACTAATTGTCCTGTGGGATGACAAAGCTTTTTCACCAGCATCTTTAGCAATTATTGTTACATCACACTTGGATTGATGCTCTCTATCTAGCAGAGATTTTGTGACTATTGAGTACATATTGTCTTGTAACGATGGTGTTAATGTAAAAGGTACATCCTCACTAATGTAACAGATTACCTTTCCATTTACACCTGAATCATTATCACTCACACTTATCAACGCTACCGTCGTCCCAGGTTTGGAGTCCTCAGGAATTGCTCTTGAAAAGGACGTTACTTCAATCTCAGGTGCGTTGTCATTCAGGTCCACAATAGTTATTATAACACTTTTTTCTGTTGCTAGGGGGACTGTCCCTTTATCAGAAGCTTTGATGTCAATTTCATACCTGTCTTTTGCTTCATAATCTATCTGGCCTTTAACAATAATTTCACCAGTATTAGGGTCAACTTCAAAAAGTTTACGTAATTTGCTATTTACATTATTGCCGAACGAATATACCACCTCCCCATTTAAACCATCATCTAAGTCTGTGGCATTAACTTGCATGATAGTTGTGCCAATAGGTGAATTTTCATTAAGCACCGCAGCATATGAGTCTTTTGAAAAAACTGGCATATTGTCATTGACATCCAAAACATTAACCATAATTCCCATGGTTCCTGATTTAGCAGGCTTTCCCCCATCAACAGCTGTCAGCAGTAATCTATGACTTCTTGCAGTTTCTTTGTCCAGCGGTTTATGCAAATACAAAACAGGAATTTTCCCATCTTCTCCTCTGTCTTTAACCTCCAGGCGAAAATGGTCATTTTGACTGAGCCTGTACAGTTGAATAGAATATGTGTCGCTGTCTGGATCGCGAGCGCCTTGTAGTTGAAATCGTGCCCCAGGTAAAGCAGATTCTGATATCTCTAAACGAGTCTCGTTTTCGGAGAAGGTGGGAGAGTGATCGTTTACATCCAAGACCTCAATGGCGACGTAATGCACCTCTAACGGGTTCTCCAGCACAGTCTTTATGTTGATAATGCAGGTGCTGATCCGTTCGCACACCTCTTCTCTGTCTATTTTTTGGTTGACGTGTAAGATTCCGTTGTTGTTAAGTTGAAACAGGGGTTCTGTCGATCCGGAAACGATGCGAAATCCTCTAGCATTCAAAGCACTGATATCCAGCCCTAAATCTTTAGCGATATTCCCGACAACAGCACCCACCGTAAGCTCTTCAGGAATAGAGTATCGTAGCTGTGCCGAAGAAAAATTCAAAGTAACATTCAAGCAAACAATGAGAAAGATCAGGCGCTGCAACCATGCTTTGCATCCTGGTTGTGCCATGTTGGATTTTAAAAAAGGATAAACGAATAAAGGTTACAAAATAAAATGTTTGTCTACACATGAACACACATTTTGAACAAAAATGACAATTGTCCGATATTAGAATAAATGTTGGCGAGTCAAAGATGTGAAGCCATCGCCCTAAAGCACAAGCGCACACTGTCACGAAATAGCACCAAGCTGCTGACGTAGGGGACGTTCAACCGAGAGTCGTTCATTTTCACAAGCAGTGACACCATGCGAGCTGTCGTTACAATGCAGATACACTTTCATTGAAAAAATCTTATTTTAGTGTAATAGTTTTAACGACTTCATTGCCTGCTGAGGATGCAAGCATAAAAGGATGGATGTGAACTCTATAGCTTTAGGGAAACAATGGAATGGACATATAACATACCAGACTTGATCTTAATTGGATAATTACAAGGGTACAAGCAAAGGTTTTCACAAAAAATAATCCTTACCTCTCCAGATCCCCTCCTCCTGTCGGGGAGCACTAGTGTATTCGCGTGGCTGCCCGGGACTATAGTAGATCCTATACTCATTCTGGGTCCAACTAACATGTACCGTTTCTCTCCAGATCTGTACTGGATGCTGTGGCACAGTGTCCCGTCATAATTAGTCTCTTGGAGATATTTAGAAGTATAGTCTGTGGTTTTGGAGCACTGCATTGCAATCAGCACGATGATACTGATGAGAAAAAGTACAGAAACTGAGCCCAAAGTTATCATCAGATAAAAAGTCACATCGGTCCCCTC
>NW_025731293.1:0-2829 GCF_021292245.1 Micropterus dolomieu
CCGATTAACGGCCAACCCGCTCTACCTCCTGAGCCACAGCCGCCCCGCTTTGAAATCGTTAAGTGTATATGTCTTGTGCTTTCTGTTCTTGTGAGTTTGATATGTTCCATAAATATTTGTTTAAAAGAAACAATTATCAAACACACAACAGATGGTTTCATGTCTTTTTAGATGGCTGTTAACATGAGTAAAAAATGCTCTCAACGAGGCAATGTCACTACATGAACAATGATGGCAGCTAAATGTTGTGCAATCTACTGATCTTTGAGATGTCTGATCAAAAGGCGATCTACATAGGTGACTCCGAAGTGTATTCCAAGTTTTAAATGTGCATGGGCATTTTGAATATGTGCATGGATAAGGGTGTCTGCGGCCAAAGTGACCATGTTTTAACCTCTAGTGCTTCAATAACTGATTTCTTGTAGTTTCTTCTGCAGCACAATCTTTGCACTTCCACATTCATGGGACTGAAAATGAAACAAAACAAAATATTACTATGCCATATATTAGTTGTTTATACAACTATGATGTATCCCACATTGTTAATCTTTAAGATATACTTCGACACTTCATAAATAAAGTACATTTAAAAACAATGTGCTAAACAAAGTTATACAATAAAAAACATTAAATAAAAAATTACTTTAGTCATACAATGCCGCTTTCATGGGAGGTCAAACTGTGTTTCAACAGTCTAGCTGCTACTCTAATGTATTTCTTATAGCTAGCATTACTTTAATTTGGCTAAGTTAGCTCGCTAGCTTGCTAACATTTGCTACCATGCAGATATTGTCCATATTTCTAAACTAATGTATAACACCGTCAATATCACTTTGTAGCCACATGCTGACATGCCATATTCACAGACTGCATTAGAACAACATACTTACTCAGATTATTATTCGCAAGTAAAATCAAGTCCTGGCAAGTCCACCATGCTCGCGCCACTCATTCCCCGCCACGCTCCTTCCCAGCTTCTGAGCATGCGCAACGTATGTCCTACTGCAACTCACCGAGGACTTTCCGTTATGATTGTGCGTTTCACTCAACACTATTGCGTTGTATTTAGGTGATAGTCTTTTGTGGCTTTAACAAGTCTTAATTTTAAGTTAAACCTGCTTAACTGGCCTATGTTTAAAAAGCTAACACAGACATATTAATTAAATTGGGTATATGTGCATTGATTTTATTCAACAACTCAAGTTCTCAAAGTTCACTTTTTTGAGTGCATTAAGAAGAATTTTATGCTTCTGTTAAATGTGATTGCTATTAAGCCGTATTTTATGTGTGGTGGTGGAGTCCATTTAAAGTTAACTTTACTGCACTTAACCAGTCGATGATTTACTGAAGGCTAGTTACTGTACTTGTATGTCTTACACAGAAGACAGGAGGAGGCATGCGGATAACATACCCATATTCATCAGAGGAGAAGAAGGAGGGGGAGAAGAGCAACAAAGAAAATTATCCAAAAATAATAAAATAAATTCCTTTATATTCCCCCTTACATGCCTTGTTGTTTATGTGTAGATACAGAGGAAGAATGAGAGAACAGCACACATCTCATCATTACTGTGTGTTATAGCATGGGAGAACAGTGGATACTTTTACAGCCCACATCCCTAATATTACTGTGTAAGTATAACAAGTGGAGAACATTCAAGATTTTTTTTACAAAAGTCTGCATAGCTTATTCATCTTGTGTAATGAATGACGTATGTGACATTACTGTACAACTTGGTAAGTTGTTTTCCGCTCCAGCCTGCCGAAAAGAAAAGCATTTTTGGGATTAAATGGGCTTTATAAGCTGCTGCAGTGCAGGATGAACTAAGAACAGACCCCTTTCTCTACTTATTATTCTAAATCATGCAATGAAGAAGAAGAAATGCATAATAAATCCTAGAACAAAATCTGTCCACAAATACTGTACAGCATGTAGCCTAATGAACAAGCCTTGTGTTATAGCTGACTTGGGCAGTGAAATGTTTAGTTAATGTGGTCATAGTTGTCCACAACTCAAATCAGAATTTAAGGAAAAATGTTTTATACCAAGGTATTTCAATGTACAACTGCAATACTTAAATGTACAGTGCCTTGCGAAAGTATTCGGCCCCCTTGAACTTTTCGACCTTTTGCCACATTTCATGCTTCAAACATAAAGATATAAAACTGTAATTTTTTGTGAAGAATCAACAACAAATGGGACACAATTATGAAGTGGAAGGAAATTTATTGGATATTTCAAACCTTTTTAACAAATAAAAAACTGAAAAATTGGGCGTGCAAAATTATTCAGCCCCCTTAAGTTAATACTTTGTAGCGCCACCTCCATCCATCTTCCCATCAATTTTAACCGTCTTCCCTGTCCCTGCTGAAGAAAAGCAGGCCCAAACCATGATGCTGCCACCACCATGTTTGACAGTGGGGATGGTGTGTTCAGGGTGATGAGCTGTGTTGCTTTTACGCCAAACATAACGTTTTGCATTGTTGCCTAAAAGTTCGATTTTGGTTTCATCTGACCAGAGCACCTTCTTCCACATGTTTGGTGTGTCTCCCAGGTGGCTTGTGGCAAACTTTAAACGAGACTTTTTATGGATATCTTTAAGAAATGGCTTTCTTCTTGCCACTCTTCCATAAAGGCCAGATTTGTGCAGTATACGACTGATTGTTGTCCTATGGACAGAGTCTCCCACCTCAGCTGTAGATCTCTGCAGTTCATCCAGAGTGATCATGGGCCTCTTGGCTGCGTCTCTGATCAGTCTTCTCCTTGTATGAGCTGAAAGTTTAGAGGGACGGCCGGGTCTTCGTAGATTTGCAGTGGTCTGATACTCC
>NW_025731294.1:0-3292 GCF_021292245.1 Micropterus dolomieu
TTCAGGGTTCTGGGTTCCACTACCATAGATAAGATGCTTGCCTTTGGTGTGGGAGACCTGGGTTCAATTCCCCCTGTGAGACATCCACCATTGTGTCCCTGAGCAAGACATTTAACCCCTAGTTGCTCTAGAGGCGTGCGACCTCTCACATGTATAGCAATTGTAAGTCGCTTTGGATAAAAGTGTCAGCTAAATGAATAAATGTAAATGTACAGAGCACTGTACACCAAAACCAACAGACTCAGGAACAGTTTCTTCCCACAAGCCATCACTCTGATTGATTGACTCACAGTGTCAGGAACAATTCCTGTGCAATCACCCAGTAACTCACCATTCTCTATTTCAGTGCTGTTTATACTATGTCATATTGTATATACTGTATACCAATACACCTACCTCAGGTCATAAGGTCGTAGGTCTTATTTATTTTTTCCAGCATCCCTTGCACTATGCTCCATCACACTGTGTACATGTGTACATGTATGCATGTATGTGTGTGTACCTGTATGTCATATCCACCTTCAACATGTACATAATGAGAATAGTTTACTCTTGCATCCTTTGCACTCTGATTACTGCACTATAAAGTCAATATGTCTATATTGTTTTGTTCATAGTGTGTATATTAGTGTTGTCTATACTGTAGTTTGTGTTTGATTTTATTTTATTATTATTTTATTATTGTATAAGTAAGCACATTGTGAGCAATGTACAATCCTGACTGAAATTCCTCATATGTGCACACATACCTGGCAATAAAACTGATTCTGATTCTGATTCTGACAATCACAATCAAGTGTATGTACTGTTTACCGTTGAGAAGAAATGTGATATTAGCTTTAAACGGGTATTACATGTGCAATCTTAAACAGGAACTCCTTGAGTTGAAAACAGTTTTTTAGTTTTAACTTATCTCATATCAAGTAATTTATCAATGTTCTTCTTTCTTTTTCAAGTTTCTTATTTATTCTTGTTGATGAAATGATTTAATATGTCTTGCTGTTTTGTAACGTCATCACTTGAATCTGATAATTCTAAGGCATCGATTAGGTTAAATGCTACCTTGTGTCAGTGTAAAAAAACATGCTGGTATTGCATCCAATGCCATGTTGGTCAGCAAGTGATATTTCTCGTTAATTAATTGCTATACCTGGAAATTATTATTTTGAACCAAATTAGTTGGTAAATAAAAACATTTATTTTGTTTGAAAATAAGAAGCTTCCATAAAGAGACTAATTTAAGTGTTTATTAATTTATAAGGAACTCTATACTTAAAATAAAAAAATAGGCTCGATTTAGAATTACTTTATAATTAGAAATATGGATTTAATACTGTCATTTCTTTTGTTTTGTACAAAAGGGTTTGATGTGTTTCACACTGAAATACATTTATTTAACATGGTTCATGGTTTTGAGGTGATTGTATGATTTTGCCAGAAGAGTCAGGGGTTTTGTGAATGTAGTTTAAAGGTTGGGTTTTGTGTTTAAAGTTTTGACAAAATGGATGAAGGTTTCAAGAAATGTGTCTTAGCAATTGTGAAAAACTGTAATATGTTCAGATTTTTCTTTGCAACACTGTGGAGGATTCTCACAATCTGAACATAATCCACTGAACAGTTGATTGTTCAAGGTCAAGCACGTATATTGTACATCATTTGACAGATCTCTTTATTATGTGCATTGTATTGTGTGCATGAATATTGTGTTTTATTGTATAGATTTGGTATCATACAGCTACAGGTCATTAAATGATTTTGTTGTCACTGAAAGCAACACAATGGCCTTACTGTGGGGAAACTTGAGCCATTACCCTCCTTATGTCAAATCAAGGATCTATGCAAAATTTGGCGCCACAAAGTAGCAATTTGGTTTCAAGATCATGAAATATTGGATGCTTACCTTTGTGAACTCCTCATAGATCTGAGAGTCAGATCTGCATGAAACTAAGAGGTATTTAAAGCAAATGGTAGAAAGGAAAATCTTTCACTCATTCAAAGAAAGTGTTGTCATGGTCTATTTGAGTAACACGAAATTTGGGCCAGTTGTTTTGTGTGCCACACTGAGACTCTCTATCTTTAAATATGCTGACATTTCCTTGGTGGATGATATGTTGTGCAATCTATCCATGTAATACCATGTAGCCTACAATACATTTTAAATATATTTGATCAGCTTTAATCTGACGAGGACAAAACACAGGGGCCGGCAACTGAAGATGAAAAATGTAGTTGAAGATTTATCTATAATATCTAATCTCTAGTTCAAAGACAGAGAGACATGATTGTAAGTTCACAATCTAAGTCAGTGATAATGTGTCTGGTGAAAAGTCACAGAGGTTGAAATAAAGTAGACTTTATATTTTAGACATCTATATGGATCTTGGCTCAACAGTATTCAGTGGCTTCATTTCAGATACTTCAAATGGAGCAAGTTTAAACAAAGTCACAAGCTGTGTTTCCATATATGTTTTTTAATGCGCATTTTGAAGTATCGCATTAGAAAAGGTTAATGGAAATGGCAAAATTCCAAGGTCCAGTGTGTAATATTTCTGAGGCTCTATTGACAGAAATGCAATATAAGATCCATAACTATGTTTTCAGTGGTGTATAAAGACCTTATATAATGAACCATTATGTATTTATTACCTTAGAATGAGACATTTATATCTACATAACCGCGGGCACCCCCTTCTACCATAGCCGTCAACGAATAAACAGCGCTACAGAGTGTGTTTCGTCATCACAGCGTTCTTCTTCTGCTTGTGTACTGCCGGTAGTGTAGATGCCCGTCACTACATTGAGTATGTGCAAAGAAGAAGAAGAGGGAATAATAATAATAGTAATATACAGTCTCTTGAGTAGTCTTCTGGTTTATTAGAAGTAAGAAGAGAAGTGACATTTGGACAAATGAAGGAGCACACGTGTTATTTAGCACGAGAGCCGACAGCCAGACAGAGTCGGGACAGAGCGCTGACGGCAGAAATCACGGATTTTGTGGATTTTCATAGATGGAAAGCTATAGCGTTAATGTGGGACAAATGTTTTCAAAGCTGTGCTGAAATTGTCTGTTATCTGCTGGACAGGCAATGCAAAAGAAAGCTGCTGTTTGATAGCTTTAGCTAGAAGCTGGCCATAATCACAGAGAGCCGTAACATGTTTCCCCTGTCAGTGGTGTGAAATATGGATTAATTTCATGTCGCCTACTTATTCTCCAGCCTGTGGTTTGGCTTCGCCGGTTACGTTAGCGAGACAATCAGCTGATCGGTAACGTTAATTGGCAATAAAACTGTAA
>NW_025731295.1:0-2938 GCF_021292245.1 Micropterus dolomieu
CTCAGTTTTACAGGTCAGGCAACCAGCAGAGACTGCAGGAAGTTACTGCTCTTAATCAAGAAATAGTCCCACAGATAAACCCGTAAAACTACAGACTGTCATTTTCACATTTCAGTTTTTCTAAAGATTAAATTAACAAGATTTAACATGTTAATCACTGACCTTTAGAGGTGCTGGCAGGTGGATTTTCTTTTCCCTTGTCAGAGCCAGGCTTGCTGTTTCCAGACTTTATTATAAGCTAAGATAACCAGCTGCTTATAAACTTATATTTCAGTTTAATTCAATCTAGCTTTATTGGCATGAATGTAAAACAACAATATTGTTAAAGCTATATATATATATATATATATATATATATATATATATAAAAAAGCCCTGCTTGTTATAAAGAATATTTCTATGTGAGCACTTCGAGCTGGTTGGGAAATATTTAGGTTAATAAAGTTTTAGATCAGATATGTGAGACTGATTATCCACAACCAACAGTGAAGTTAGATAAATCAAAGATCCTGAATATTTGAACTTCCTTCTTGAGAAAGGCCCTTAATGCTGGACGCAGATTCAGCCGCAGCCTCAGGTTCACAATGACAGGATCTCAAATATTGACCGTGTTCGGTCAGGAGACGCGTCCTCGAGGCAGCTACATCACTCAGGACCGGCATGTTGTCGTCCCCTCTCACACCAGGACCCTGCCAGAACCAGGACCGACACAAACCAGTCTGTGAATGTGCTGCCAGCTTATAGCTCGTTTGTGAAATCTGAAACTGTGGCTTCTTTCTAAACATTAAATCAGCCTGATAAACAGGATAACAAGTTTATTATTTCCCAGTATTACCTACGTTGATGATATCAGACAAGCTCTCTAACATTATTGTGTTTTGTTTTGTCTTTTAGATCCTATCTTAAAGGACAGATCAGCTGAAAACATCCCAGGTGAGTCCTTTGATGACGTCACTGATCTCTACATCACCCGTATGTGACGTCATCACTGATAACTGGAGAAATGTATACACCAACACATTTTGGTTTGCACACATTTTAAATATATAAAACGTTTTTAAGTTAAAGGTTTCTAAGAATTTCCTTTTATACACTTACACAACAATTTAAAATTTTATTTAATTAGTTACTTCTGATTGATGCCCTTAATTATATAAGCTAACGTTACCTGTGCCAAAATCAATCCAGTAGGCTACATTGGTCAGTGTATCTTATTGTTCTCAGCAGGTTTAGCTGTGCAGCCCAAAGGGAAACCACATTACAAGACAAATACACTCAGCTACCAATTTATTCTGCACACATATCTAAAACTAATGTAGTCTAATTTAACATTCAGATGTCCTGCATAGTACCACAAGTAAGGTACTATGACATCCTGCAGTAAATCCTCCATCATGAAGTTTAAAATTTTCAATTTGTGTTCTAACATTTTAGAGATGTGTTGATTCAACTGTATGATCATTTTGGAAGCTGTTGTTTGAGGATCTGCTAAACTGTTTTGTATTGTCTTGTGAAGTGTTTCTGACTTTTAGGTTACACTTTTTGATATAAATGGAGTAGAGAAAATTATAGAAACACCTGTTAGTACAACGCAAAACAATTCAGCAGATGCACAAAAAAATGCTTTCAAAGTGACCATTAAGTCGAATCAACACATCTATAAAACAGTTCAACTAAAACTGAACATTATAACCCTAATGAAGGATTTACTGAAAAATGGCCTCATTACAAGCTGAACTAACTTCCAATCCAGGATTTTACAGCATTAACATTTTATATGTTTAGTAATTCTGCCTCCTTAGACTTGTCTTCTGAGCGTCATACTGTGTGTTCTTCTGTGTTTTCCTGCTAAATACACTTTAACCATCATTTACAAGCAGAGAAGGGATAAACAAAAAATCCCAGTTTTTCATGTGGTGTACAGCGAACAACCTTTAGGTCAGCGTCAGCAAAACTAAGGAGCTGACCATTGATTTCAGAAAAAAGGAAATAAAGACACACACTCCTGTCTACATCAGTGGTGCTGAGTTGGAGCAGGTGATTAGTTTCAGGTTCTTGGGAATCACCATGTCAGGTTCTCTGTGATGCTCCATGCTGGTGAAGAAAGTTAAAAAACGAAGCTTAAGAAGGCCAAATTCCCATGCCAAGTTCTAGTCCGCTTTTACAGAGGAGCAATAGAAAGCATCCTGACTGGAAACATCCAGGATACTAAAGGACAGTACCCACCCAGCCACAGCCTGTTCACCCTGCTGCCCTCTGAGAAGAGAAATAGAAGTTTCAGCTGCTGCACCACCAGACTGCAGAGAGGTTTTATCCCCCAAGATATCAGACTCTTAAACTCTAATTCATCCTTAGCACTGCTCCAGTGATGATAGTTTATTATTATATTATTTTTATAATTGTTTCTGTATATTGTCCAACTGTAAACGTTCTTTATTAACACATTTTTAACTCCGTTCACAGGGGCAGCTGCAAAGCCGTCTGTCACTACACTCGATCAAACAAATGATGGGATCCTGCTGCAGTGTGAAGTTCTTGCCGCTTTTCCAAAACCTACAGTAGAGTGGCAGGACAGTGCAGGAAACAAACTTCCTGCTGAGGAGCCACAGGTCTCAGAAAGAGGAGGCAGCTTCAACATCATCCTCCAAACTACTGTAATGAAGACTGACCGCTATCGCTGTGTAGCCACACAGGAGGAGATCAACCATCGGATTTATGCTGAGACCTTCGTGCCTCTCAATGGTGAGATTCTTCCTATTGATATTTTATTATTTAAATAATTTTAATTGTTTGTGTGTTCTTGAGTTTTTAAACATCTTTACAAGTGTTAAGATTGACAGCAAAGCAGGTTGTGATGAAGACGTCTGCAGAAGTGTAAAAAGTTTCAAACTGAGTGAAAGCTTCACTCTTATACTGAGACTCTGAGACTTCATGAATC
>NW_025731296.1:0-2502 GCF_021292245.1 Micropterus dolomieu
CGAAGTATAAACATGTGCTTGAATGTCTCACCCTCCAGAAGAGTCTGCGTAGTGCGACGTTGCGGTGAGCAGCAGTTTTCAGCTCCTGCAGCAGCAGGTAGAGACTCTCCACACTGATCTCCTCCTGCAGGAGCTCAGAGCTCAGCTGACCAAACAGGTGAGCTGTCCGCTCCCAGCTGCACGCACACACACATACACACACAAACAGCAGGTCATTAATAATGATTGGGCCTCTGTTATAATCCTGTACTTTGCCACAACAGAGTTTTGTTACCTGATGGCAGGAAGTTGCTTTCCATGAGAGGAGCCGGATGAAGCGCTGCACCTCCTTCTGTAGAGCGGGTCCAACAACAGAGTGGACTTCTGAACACACACACACACACTAATATGAAGACACTGGAGTGCTGAACATCTCTCCATTAACAAACTACAACAGGTGTATTGCTTTTCAGTAGGGATGTCTCGAGCAGATCAGTGCATTATTAAATAATTAATTGGCATCAACTGAACATCCAAAGACATTTTTTTCAGATACTTTATAATGGTCGGACATGTGGTCACCATGTTTGTAAGGCCTTAAAGGGGAACTCTGTTTAGAGGTATTAGTGAGTTCTACTACATATATAAAAAATTGCATGAAGCCTTTTGTGGCTCCAGAGGGAGCTGTGGATTTGAAAGAAGAAGTGAGCTTACCAGACCTCTGTAGCCTGCTGTTCATCTCTGCTAAAGGCTAGCGAGGCTACATTAGCAGCTATTACCGTAAAACACCCAAATGTTGGGTGGCGTTGTGGGTAATGTAGAAAGAAGAATACATGGCATTAGATATTATTATGAGTCAGTGGTGATTTTGTTCTGTCATATCCTTAGTACCTTTTTTGTTTCTTGCATATGTACCAGCTTGTTTTATATCATTCATTCAATGCAGCCAGCTTTTTAATCTCCATAAAATAAAGTGTTAAATGCATATGCCATGGTAGACCAAATTGTTTCACACTACTAAGCATTGGAGACAACTTCAGACTCCCTCAAGTGGCCTTTTTTTGTTATTGGAGCGCCACTACAAGTGCAATGCTGAATCGGTGGAGTGGTCTTTTAAAGGACAAAATGACATGCAACTTTTGATTGTCAACAAATTCCATGAAGAGATAAATCTCAACAATGAATGTATCCTTTCAATTCAAAGCCTGCTATATCCTATTTCGTTGTTCCACAGAGCTCAATAGTTTTTTTTTTTAAATTAAACTATGTATTTGTACGCTGTTTTTACATATTTAAGTCTTCAGGAGAAACCAGTAAACTCAGAGTTACAGACAACACCGAATAGTCAGAAAGTATTAACTAACACATTGTTGGTTTTGGTCTTTTTCGTGGAATTTGTTGGCAATAGGAAAAAAGAATTTAACTATGCCACACTAATTCTTCATGTGTGTCTCCATCATCACTCACAATAATGAAGCTGTTCCATGAGCTCTGTAGATGGAGGTAAAGTCTGGACGTATGTGATACGGCGTACAGATGCAGCTCAGCCTCCCTCTCCTCTCTGCTGTTCACAGAGTCTCTTCTCAACAGGCGAGACAGAACTGAACCGATCCTCCTCGGTACCTGGATCATCACATCAACACAAAATGGGTTGTTGTCTTTGGTGCTATTTTGTATCCCTAAATGTAGAAAGGGCTTTCGGGAGGTGTTTGCTTTCAGTCTCTGAAAGCCATGCCAAGCCAGATACCAAAACAATACTCTTTTCTTTTTTACAGTTCACATAAATTTGGGAACATGTATTAAGTACTCACTGCATCAGCATAAAAAATAGCTGCTTAAATAAAAAATATAGTCTTAAGATAGACAATTCAGATGAAATAACAAGAAAGTAATGAAGTTCGATACACAGGCCGAAGAGTGGAAGCTTTACTGCTTCAGCATCAGCAGCTTGTTTTCTCTCATCAAATATTTATTTATTGATTGAAATCAATGCAACAAAATACTGTAGAGCTGTACAGAAGCCCTAAGCGGCCATCGATTCAAATATAACACACCGGCCAACCACTGTATTCAGCTCTGGTTTTTTATCTGAAGATCACGAGAAAATTATCCTGTTATCACGGGAAAAATGGAGTTAAAAAAAATATTTGAATGGATTGCCGTTTAGGACTTCCATAGGGCTGCAACCAACACCTGTTCAATTGTTTTTGCATTTCTTGAATGAGAAGAAAGAAATACAAGAACATTAAAGCATTTGCATGTACATTTACACAAAGTTGTTTACATTTTGTGAACTGACTTCCTTCAAGCTACATGTGTCTGTAAAAACTATGAGAGGTTTATGTGATGCTCAACAGCCTTTTGTGTCTGATGGTCCTCGCTGCCAATTAAGATCACAATTTTAAAACAGCTTTGATGTAAGTTACAACCATCCATCCATCTTCCCGTACCTGGCGAGTTTCAGCAATGTTCAGTCTTTGAGCCAGAGGTGACAGAGGAGAGGTGGGTGAGCTGGTGGGGGAG
>NW_025731297.1:0-16723 GCF_021292245.1 Micropterus dolomieu
GTTTCTGTCCACTTCTGAATTCATTCTGCTGCTACCATCATCAGTTACATCATCAATAAATATTAATGAGCCTGTTCCAGAAGCAGCCATGCACGCCCAAGCCATGACATTACCTCCACCAGGCTTCACAGATGAGCTTGTATGGTTCGGATCATAAGCAGTTCCTTTCTTTCTCCACACTTTGGCCTTTCCATCACTTTGGTAGAGATTAATCTTGGTCTCATCAGTCCATAAGATTGTGGTCCAGAACCTTTGCGGCTCATCTCTGTAGTTCTTTGCAAATTTACTTACTCAGCTTACTGCTGATGAGTGGTTTGCATCTTGTGGTGTGGCCTCTATATTTCTGCTCTCTGAGTCTTCTTCAAACAGTGGATTGTGATACCTTCACCCCTGCACTGGGGAGGTCGTTGGTGATGTCACTTACTGATGTTTTCTTCACAGCTCTCACGATATTTCTGTCATCAACTACTGTTGTTTTCCTTGGCCGACCTGTTTAACGTCTGTTGCTTAGTACACCAGTAGTTTCTTTCTTTTTCAGGACATTCCAAATTGTTGTGCTTGCTATGCCCAATGTTTGTCCAATGGCTCTGGTCGATTTTCCGTCTTTTCTCAGCTTGACAATGGCATGCTTTTCTCCTATAAACAGCTCTCTGGTCTTCATGTTGGTTTATCCTCTTTAACAGGAAATGCAGTCTTTATAGGTTTGAACCAAGGATGAAAACTTAGACCAGTCATGCAGAGCTTTTTAATGTTTGGACAATCAACCTAAAAGGCAACACCTGGGCAACAAGAAACATCTGTCAGCCACATGTTCCAATAGTTCTCCTCACTTGAAAAATGGGTGGGTTCAAACAAAGGGTGGTATTTCCTGACATCTAGATGTGAATACCATAAAATGAAAGCTGGAATTCTGAACTCTTGTCTCATACTCATCTTTTGATCTTAAACCCAAATGTCTTCAGTGAACAACAAAAACAAAGGAATTTGCCTTACCGTTCCAATACTTTTGGAGGGGACTGTATATGTGCGGTAGGATTTAAAATTTTGACCAGAAGAAGTGCTATGGTGCTGTGTTTTGATACATTTTATTAGAAAAATTGGGAAAAGGGATTTCATATCTACTACCTGCTTTAGTTTTATGGGTACAGTTGTGAGTATAACAGTTACAACTGAAACATAGGAGTATGATGAAGCGAACCTGAGAGACTGAGTTTGTTGCTTTTAAGTTTGACTTAACTGTCTTTAAATCCGATTATTTCAGGAGTATCAGTAATTTACTTGTTACCAATAACCTGAAGTGGAAGGGAGAGCACTATACAAAGATTTGTGGTTTACAGTTGCAAACACACATCTATATACAAATGTAATTAAGGCTATGAAAGATTAATTTGACTAAATCGGACTAAAACTGGACTTTTAAACTCAGGACTAAGATTAAATCTAAAAACAGATCTTGGAAAATTGGATTAATTTGTCCACCACTTGGTGGTTGGATTGCCATGAAATTTTGTACACACATTCCTGGTCCCCAGGGGATGAACGCCAGTGTCTCTAGTGATCCTTGGATTTTCCTCTAGCTCCCACATTTCTAGTTTTGTGTGGAATGTCTCAACAACTATTCATAGTTCTCACGTGATGTCACATTCCAAGAAAAACACTCCCTTGGAGGGCAAAAAGACGTTATTTTCCGCTGTCTGCCAGTCAGGAAGCAAGTGATACACTGTTACGTTGAGTTTGTTACTTTTTGCGATTTGATTTTTAAAATTTGACTGCTTTTGCCACGTCTCTACGGAGGAGTTGCGGTGTGAGCCGCTATGTTGGTCTGTTGTTTTGCCCTCCAGATCACCGCACATGTCACGTGACTGAAAACAACGAATTAGATGGATTGCAATAAAAATCATTCAAGGTCCCCATAGGATGAGTCCTAATAACTTTTCATTTTTTGCAGCCATCAAGTCTCGAGTTTCAACAGTGCAGTGAAATATAATTACATCTGCTGCAAGGATCAACATATATTTTGGTGTATTCATTTACATTCCCCAGATGATGTATCTTACTAACATTAAAGAGGTCAAATTATGTTCTTTTTCAGGTTCATAAATATATTTAGGGGCTGTTCCAGAATAAGTTTACGTGGTTTCATTTTCAAAAAACACCATATTTACATAGTAGCTAGGTAAGGACTACTAGCCAATCAGAAGCAGCGTTGATTCCATTTTTTTTTAAAATATTTTGTACAGCGTAAATAACACATACACTTGTACTGTGCATGTCGCCGTATTTACAACTTCCAGTCTGTTTTCCGCTGCCACAGCCTCTTTAAACTCCCGCGTTACTTTCAGCAACAGTCCCAGCTCGTTATTGGTCCATGCAAAAAAAATAAATAAATAAAAATCTGGTTTGGTTCTTTGTCTGCAATCCTTTATTCTTTCGCCAAATCTTCTGTAACTACAGAATACATCATCTGTTTCACGTTTACACCGGTGCGCATGCCCAGTGTACGTGAACAGCCACTAGATGTGTGTTTTCAGTTGGTATAGTATAGACAGAGATCAACTCTGATACGCAGCTAAAACACTGGTGTGGACGGAGATCATATTCGCATTAAAACTCTGTTTTTAAACAAAATCGGAGTAGTGTGGATGGTGTTCTGTATCTAATCTAAGAATGAGTAACCATAAGCAACTTTTTACATTAGAGTAAACTTTTTCTGAAGTTTTTGTAACATAGAACTTCATTTTTGACCTTAATTTCACAAACTTCATCAAATCCTATTTTAGCTCATTTTAGAGTTCAGTCTGTCTTCAGCAGTTTACCCATTACTGAAGAGCTCAAAACACTGATGTTGGAGAAATAAAAGCCTTTGCACTTTACTGATATGTTATTTCAAGACATAACAACTAAAACAAGAAACCACATGTGACAAGTGATTAAGCACATTCACTGCTGTGGAAAGAATTTCTTTTTTGACTTCTGACTTTAAGTTTTAGGCATTTCAGGCTTAATATGATAGGATGCCGAAGATAGCAGCAGGAGAATTGAGCAAAGAGATTGTGCACAGTATTCAGCACAGTGAAATAAACTTGAATAAATAAAGACATAAGAAGAAGTGCAGTTGACATTTAAGTTGGGGGCATCTGTTGTAGCCTCTCAACTGCGACATCATTATCATCGTTGTGAAATTTTGCATGGTACTTTCTTTCTGTTTCAGCTATTTTGATTTTGTTTTCTGTATTTGCAGAAACGTGACATTGTATTGCCGAATATGTTTCTTAATTTATACGTTTTGTCTATTGGCATGTGTTCTTTTTTAGGTGCACTGTGATGAGCCTCCGCCACCACAAGCTTCTCAAGTTTTCATTCCATACTCTCAAGTTTTCCAGTCAAACTCTCATGAATCATTTCTTGGCCACCAGTTTGTTGACATCCACTTAGGTAATCAAGTTACAGTCAGTTTTCTGCAGTAATCTGATAAGGTCATGATAAGTTTAAAGTCTAAATAAAAGGGAAACAATTTGAAAAATTCTGACACATTGTAAGGAAGTCCAAATTCTCTGATAACACACAAAACATAAGGCAGCATTTTGCATCACTTATACACTTATGAGGTTAAGAAACATGGGGAAGGGAAGAAACTTAATTACTAACCTGTTGCTTGTATATGCTGATTGGAACTACATTACTACAGCACAAAACGTGTTGACTGACCGGTTTTCTCAGACGAACCTGTTCTTTTGTGTCCATGTAAAATGCTACATAATCATCTGCTATTGTTAGCAGTTAATGCTGTTGTTGTGAATACATGTGCAGAACTATATTATCATGACAGTTAGAGCCTATGCTGATAAAGCCCAGTAGGCAGGTAAAAGCCACACAATAACAGTTAGCTGTGGCAGTCAGTTAAACAAACTTTCCCTTTGAATACAAATTCTTTTCTGCCTCTGTTGGTGCTTGAAAGCTCCTCATATAGTTTGCACTCTTCATTCCTGGTCTGTTGGATATTTGGTATATAACTGCACTGCTGCATCTTTTCACTAACCAGTCATGTTAGGGGCCGAGTCTGTAAACTGCCTGCAGTCCAACTACGATCTTGTTGCTTCCACAGCTGTCAAACAGGTTCCTAAGGCAGACAATATAAAACATTTTATTTATTTTGGAACGAACATTTAAGACACTAAACATAAGTAAACAAACATTGTAGGAAACTAGATCTACCGCTCCCCGTGGTTGTATGCCTCCAGCAAGCAGATAAACTGTTGTTTACATCCGTCCAGACTACATATATTATTATATGTAGTGAATACTTGGAAGGAACTGAATAAAAGGTATAAAGTGTTTTTTGGCTAGATAAAAGTTGTCACTAAATTGATGGTGGATATGTTTGATTTCAGTGAATATACATTGCTGAACTGATTAATGAAGAATTATCAAAGATGTATTGGCTACACAGGTACACATGTACCTGATAACTATGTAAAGATGGATTCTTATGTGAGTACAGCACAAAACACAAAATGTGCTGCTTTTGTTTTCTTCTGCCATTTTTAGATGCAGAGCCTCTCTATGAGCTGCAGGTGAAACTCATTCACAGGATCATCATTACAAAGTGAAAGACTGAATGGACGACATGGAGGAAAGCCTGTACTGTGCTAGTTATTGTATTGTGTCAACATGTGAAATCTGAGATTGCCCACTTCATTCTTAAATTGTGGTTAAAAACTTAACACGAGGTCACAATGACCTCAAAAGTGTAACCTGACCAACTGTGAAATATGGTCACAATCTCCCCTTCTGTTCCTGAGTTATGGTGTTGAATAATGGCCAAAAAGTGTTTTTTCCCCCACGACATTATGATGTCACAGTGAAGTTAACCTTTGACCTTTTGGGTTAAAAAAAATTTGGCTCCATTCTTGAGCCAAGGATGGATCTGTTTAGCATAGGACCTCCTTCAGCACAGTAGATGGCCCTGCCCATTAAACATGTACACTGAACATCCTGCTCTATGTTTATGTAGTGCATTACTTGTGGCTAAAGCTACAGTAACCACTAGAGCTTATGCTTACTGATCTTTACACATCTGTGTGATATAAATTAATGATCTTAGTTGAATTGTCCAGTTGTTTCCAGAAAAACACATTAGGTGTACTACTACACTGTATGTTGTACTACTACATAACTAAAGCGCAAAATACAGTATATAACTGCTAACATAGTTATTGTGCTTTATATTAAGTCACTGATGGAAACATTTGAGGGTCACAGTTTTAACTTTGAGGAAAATAAGAAATAGCCACTACGGGCTGTAACAAATAAAATATTATACATTACCTCTTCCTCTGCATGTGTTCTCACTTCTGCTAGTGCTGCGGCTTCCACTCCTCCTGCTCCTTCTCTCGCTGAAGTGACAGGTGACTCTGTTGTTGGGACACGTTGCCCCCTCTCTCTCCTGGATAATGGACCACCAATTAATATACATCAAAATATTTACATAGTACATACAGTATATGCTTATATATTTAGCAGTTGTATATTCCACTTAAGTGTATGCAGTACAAGTGTACTTGACACCTTGAAAATACCTGGATTTATAGAAATACAACACTGCAGCAGCAGCTACAATCAGGATAAGTACAAGAACAAATAAGGTCCAACAAGTAGGGCAGGCTGCTGTAGAGACAAAAGAAAGGAGGATACAGTTAAAGGAAACACTGATACAGTATATTACAGACATTTTGCTTTCCATTAACAAATGTGTAATAATTAAAATTACATTTCTTTGGGGTGTTTTTTTCACTTAACTACAGCTTTTCAGTTTTAATGTCATTAGTTATACATTTCCTGCTCTGTCATGCTGTGAAAAACATGTAATTTAATTTTCTTTCTGAAAGCAGGTTCTCTGCGTTTGTGTTTTCCTTCTTTTGTCTATACTGTAAAATGTTGTGCCAACATGCACAGGTGTTTCTTGTATTTCATGTTTAATGCATTTAGGTTTATATTACGCACATTACTTTAAGTTGACTAACGTTACAGTCAAACACCATGCAGCTAACACTGGCTAAAGGTTTTTTTTTACTGACAAGCCTTCTTCTCCTGGTAGGTCCTGTGTCAGAAAAAAGCAACTGCTACATGAAATTCCCATGATCAGGATACAGAACATTTCACAAGACAGGAAATTCTTGAACTTTTATGTAGTTGTACAAATTAGATTCACTCTTTCCACTTCCAAGGGAATAAATAACTATCAATTGTGTTTTGACTCTGAACAGCTTTTCCATTCACTTGGACATGACTGGGATACATCCACAATGAAGAGTTGAGGAGGAGACCTGATCAAATACATACAGTGATTCTACTCCAAATCTAGATTTCCGTACTTTTCATCATGTCCATAGGTATAACTTACAGAAATTCATTCTTTTTCTTTATTTTAAATTAAGAGACACCAAAAGTGAATAAAGAGTCACGCATCATCCACAACAGACTCAAACACACAGAGCAGGAAAAAAAATGCAAAAAATACCAACGCATTTGAACGCCCCACCCCCACCCTCACCTGAAGGCACATCAGATACATAGAGGTAACCATGTCTTCTTCCATAAGGGTTAGATGTTTCACACTGGTAGAGGCCATTCACCTCAGAGCTCACGCTCAGAAACTGTAGAGTTGCACCCACAACTCTGACAGCAGATGGAAGCAGTGACTGGTCAGATCTGAAACACACAAAAGGTTCAGCGTGCAATGTACAGCAAATTACAGACTTACAGCAATAGGACAGAAAAATGATGCAAACGGTAGAGTTGTACCAAAAGTTATATGAATTTCAAGTATTAGTTCTTAATTCGTATTAAAGGATAGGTTTGCTGGTTTTCCTGCCTCAGACCTCATCAAAATGTTGCTTCCCTTAAAAGGTGACAAAATGCACCTACCAGCACCTCTAAAGCTCACTTATTAGCACGTTAAATCTCGATTGTTTAATCCACATAATAACTGAAGTGTAACAATGATGATTTGCTCTTTAACAGGGAGTTATGTGCTGGACTATTTCTTGGTTTTGAGCAGAGTCAATCTAACTGTTTCTCTGTCTCCTGTCTTTAAACTAAGTTAACTGGCTGCTGGCTGTAGCTTCGTATTTAACAGACAGATTCGGAGGCAGTATCGGTCTTCTCTTATTTCACAAAACAATTTCAGCAATTGAGATTTTGTTTTCCAACCTTAAAAGTAGCAGTAGTAGTAGGTTTCAGTGCAAAGAACCGACAGAAGCTGCAGCAGAAACCAAAATCCAACCAGCAAAACACGAGTGATGTGTCGGTCGTGAATGAGTCAAGTCTATGAGCCGACTCAGTTAAGTGAATAATGGGAGTCGGCTTTTGCGCCATTATCTGTCTTTGTTTCTCAGGAAATCACCACTGGGAGAGTAAATTGTTATTTTGGCCAGGATGTATCATTACTGAGGGAGTTATTTTTCCCATCAAAGTTACAATTTTACATATACACATTTTTTGCTTCTTTTGATAATTCAGTGTGTTGTCTTTAGTCTTTGTTGTTCCATTGTTTTATTACACATGTACACGTATACACATACATATATACACGTATACACACATATACATACATACACACACATTATATATATACACACTTATACACACACATTATATTACACACACACACACCCGTTCAAAAGTTTGGGGTCACCAAGACAATTTCATGTTTTCCATGAAAACTCACTTTTATTCATCAAATGAGTTGCAAAATTAATATAAAATATAGTGAAGACATTGAAAAATAGATCCAAAGAATCCTCCATTTTCAGCAATTACAGCTTTGCAGACCTTTGGCGTTCTAGCTGTCAATTTGTTGAGGTAATCTGAAGAAATTTCACCCTACGCTTCCTGAAGCACCTCCCACAAGTTGGATTGGCTTGATGGGCACTTCTTACGTACCATATGGTCAAGCTGCTCACACAACAGGTCAGTAGGGTTGAGATCTGGTGACTGCGCTGGCCACTCCATTACAGACAGAATACCAGCTGACTGCTTCTTCCCTAAATAGTTCTTGCATAGTTTAGAGGTGTGCTTCGGGTCATTGTCCTGTTGTAGGAGGAAATTGGCTCCAATGAAGTGCTGGCCACAGGGCATGGCATGGTGTTGCAAAATGGAGTGATAGCCTTCCTTATTCAAAATCCCTTTTACCTTGTACAAATCTCCCACTTTAACAGCACCAAAGCAGCCCCAGACCATCACATTACCTCCACCATGCTTGACAGATGGCATCAGCATTCCTCCAGCATCTGTTCACTTGTTCTACGTCTCACAAATGTTCTTCTGTGTGATCCAAACACCTCAAACTTAGATTCATCTGTCCATAACACTTTTTTCCCAAACTTCCTCTGTCCAACGTCTGTAATCTTTTGCCCATCTTAATCTTTTCCTTTTATTGGCCAGTCTCAGATATGGCTTTTTCTTTGCCATTCTGCCTAGAAAGCCAGCATCCCGGAGTCGCCTCTTCACTGTGGACGTTGGGACTGGCGTTTTGCAGGTACCATTTAATAAAGCTGCCCGTTGAGGACCGGTGAGGCGTCTATTTCTCAAACTAGAGACTCTAATGTACTTGTCCTCTTGCTTAGTTGTGCACCCGGGCCTACCACTTCTCTTTCTATTCTGGTTAGAGCCTGTTTGTGCTGTTCTCTGAAGGGAGTAGTACACACCGTTGTAGAAAATCTCCAGTGTCTTGGCAATTTCTTGCATGGAATATCCTTCATTTCTCAGAACAAGAACAGACTGTCAAGTTTCAGAAGAAATTTCTCTTTCTGGCCATTTTGAGAGTATAATCGAACCCACAAATGCTGATGCTCCAGATACTCAACTAGCAAAATAAGGCCAGTTTTATAGCTTCTCTAATCAGCACAACAGTTTTCAGCTGTGCTAACATAATTGCACAATGGTTTTGTAATCAACACAATTAGCTAACACAATATACCATTAGAACACAGGAGTGATGGTTGCTGGAAATGGGCCTCTGTACACCTATGTAGATATTCCATTAAAAATCAGCCGTTTCCAGCTAGAATAGTCATTTACAACAATGTCAAGACTGTATTTCTGATTAATTTAATGTTATCTTCATTGAAGAAAACAGTGCTTTCCTTTCAAAAATAAGTAATAATAATTTCTAAGTGACCCCAAACGGAAGTGGAAACAAAGTGTATAAAATATACTGGATTTGTTATGTCTGAGATTGATGATACCCCGCTCTATATTAAGATTAGGACTACTATATTATTTTTTTTCACATAGACATATGAACATATTTGTGTCATATTTAACTGATATCCTATGAAACTTTCATTGTTGTATTCGTAAAGTCACAATTTATTAGCACCAATAATAACAAAAAAATATATATATGATTATCAGTTGTCAAAATGTTCAAAAATAAAAAGAAGGTTGCAGTCCATGCTTCCTGTTTTGGTTGTATACATATCGTTGGTGTTAGTAACATCTGCACTGTAAGTGAATTAGTAAAACCTCATCAGAGGCAGGGTGACATTCTTTTATTGGTAGACCACATGGTGCATGTCTGACTACACTGTGAGCCTACCTTTTTTTTTTTTTAACACTACAGCACTATTGTCTCTTTGCAGACAAGGCTTTTGATGAAGAAATGATTGCATTAGTTATAAACTACTGAAAACATTTTATTAGAATTTTACACATTTTATTTGTAACGGACCTTATCCAATATTCAACATAAATGTCACCTTTGACTGTGTTAGCTTACAGCAACTTTTCATTTTCAGCCCCTGGGCAGGTCACAATTAAAAACATCCACACAGTGATAGAACAGCACTAAAGAAACTAAACAAGACACACAATGCAAAGTTACACACAGTAGTACATCTCACACACACCAGCAGTTGTATGTCAGACAAATTAAAAGCAAGGAATCAAAAGCAGAGTCAGTGGTTTCAGAGTTTAGTAGCTTTAGCAGTCGTTTTCAATTTGACTTTAAGGATACTGATGTTGTCTGGTAGGGCGTTCCACTTTGTTTAGTGTAGTTTTCACAGAGAAAGCTGAATGCCAAATACAGTGTGATGAAAGTTGTAAAGCGTGGACTGGATATTTACAAAAACCTGAACATGTACGTTCAGACATTCGCCCAAGTTGCCCAGCCAGCTAATGATTAAATACTGACTTCTTCTGGTTGATGACTGTCCAGTGGGCTGCTAATGGGCTAAGTTATCACACCAAGCTTAATAATTATGATTTTCAAAATTTCATCAGAGTAACATCAGATCACTTACGGTGGTTTATTGCAGCTACAACTATAATCCAAAATAAAATTTCAGAACATACAATTTAAATCATTCAGTTTAATTTGGCTAATGACCCAACTCTTAACCATAGTACAAAGCTTGTGAGGACGACAAACCAAACAACGCTTCAAGGTAAAAAGTTAATATAGGTTTAGTCTGGATTAGAATTTCATTTAAAATACTGTACCTGCTCCAGGTAATGTTTGCATTTGGGTTGGCTTCAGTCACACATTCAAACAAGCCTTTGGATCTTTCAATAATATTCACTTCGATGGGTGGAACTGCAAGAAACAGGTAAAGAATGAGCTGTAACTGAGAAAATAACAATTACATAATCATAGTGAACACCAACGTTTTGTCCACATCATCCCATTTGTCCCGAAACAGGGTTATCTTGCTTTCCAAGACACTTGTATTTAAGGACTTTTGGATTACAGAACTTGATTTGAAAAACTGCATCTCGACACTGCTCAGTATTGGACATTACTGAGGTTTTATTTGTTACTCCTGGTCTTGTTAAAACATGATAAACTCACAGATTTCTTAACCGTAATGCATTTGGATGCTTCTAAAAAACTATAGACTGTACATCCACAATCCATTCATTTAAAAAGGAAAAACTTTAAAAAGCATTCACTTCTCAAATATCACAATTCACACAGATCTTAACATTACAGCTGGCAAAAGCTGAACGTATTGACACACAGCAAGGTTACAATAGCTGACAGATAGTTGAAATAGTATCTGGGATTCTTTCACTTCAGACAATAATGTCATTGAATCAGCTTCATGTTAAGTCTCACAGAAAAGTTGGGTGGAACAATGGATGACTGGTGTATAGAGTGAGCTGCTGGGGGAGTTCCAGCACAAACAACAGTTCTGATCTACTTGTACATAATCAATCTACTTGTACATAATCAATCTATAGCACAAAACTAAGGCTCCATTCTGAAAATGGTGTGCTCCGTTGCTATGGTTTCAGGGATGAACATGTTTCCTCAAAACAGTGAGCAACAGGCTCAAAATGGTTAGCTCATACAAATCGTAACACAGCGTTGATGGTAAGAAGTGGAGTCCTTCTCCTGAAATGTTGTCATTCTGAAATGCAAGACAAATATTTGTCCACTGTAATTAGAAACCACAGTTTCCATATACCACTCACTCGATTGGAATGTTCTGCTATTGTGGAGGGCAGAGGAAGTGACTCTTAACACGGAGCATATTTTCTAGTATTAAACGCGTAGCCTTTTTAAACCAAATTCATCAGGCTCCAAAAAATCTTCAAAAAAGAAAGCAAAGAATGGCCTTCTCAGCTGGGTGTTCAAGGCACCACCATTTCTGTTATAAATAAATGTTTTGTTTGTTTTTGTTGGGCTGAACTCACTAATGTTCCCACGTCTCTCATCAGCCCTGCAGTCACGTGACCTTCTGCTCATTCACATCATCTGTTCTCACTGTGTCATTCGCTACACAACACTAGATCCTTTGTTACCTTACCGTTTGTCCTAGTTGCCATGTTCCTGTCTGACCTTGTGTTTTTGCTTTCAAGCTTCTGTCACCCAAATCCAGACTTTAACTTTATCCTGGACTTGCCTGTACAGGTAGGCACCTAAGCACTATTTTTGGTAACTGAACCATGAAAGTCATCCTGCTGCCTCCTCTGTCTGCATTTGGGTCGTTCCCATATTGCCAACTCTTCTGCACCCTATACCACACTCCCAGGCATGGTTTATCAACATTTATATAATTAAAGACTGTTGCAATTGTGATTTAGATTGCGTACTGGGCAAAAAGACAAAAAAGACAAAGAAGTAGTAGAAGAAACACAACATCTGGACTCAAGGATATAAAGTGGCTCCTAGCTCAACATGCCAAAAGACACAGAAAAACTAACAATCACGCCCCTGGAACAAAGTCTGCTACTGTGTATGAAAGGAATGTCTCCCCAGCTAGCAGCTAGAATTTGCCCTTGAGGAAACAAAGCCTGCTTGAGGAAACATGAAGCAACAGTAAGCGAACGAGACGAGGGGAGAGGGCATAAAAGCAGGGATAATTTCAAAACCTGTTGACAAAGGAAATCCACAACTACAGTTGTTAAGTAGCCTTAATAGCAGTCAAAAGCAAAGCAAGTCATGATTTTGCAATGTCAGAAGCACATCACATGTTATCAAGATCACATGCAAATCTATGGGGAAAGGCAGTCAGAGTTCACAGACTCCCCCACATCACACAAATCTCTGACCTGATGAAGACTCAGGTGAAATTAAAACCATTGGAAGAACATTTTCGAATTCTTCTCCCCACTCTCTTAACCTCCCTTAATTTTTTCTTTGAGGTTTCTAAGTAGGATTCTGTCTTACACAAACTAGGTGCCACCTGTTCATGAGATCAGATTACTGTAAAGACCACAGCAGCACAAAGTGGAACAGAATGAGATTGTATGCGTGTCACAGTGATAAATTTTGTGCATCAATCATCATCTCATATGCAACAACAAGGAAACCTGTGAAAGAGTCAATTTTTACTGTTGAGATGAGATGGTCTATAAAACCCTTTTTGCCTCACATCTGGAGGTAAAAAGGTGTCCATCAGAGCAATACTGATCAAAATGAGAATCCCAACTTCAAATCTTTTCAGTTCTCTCTCTCCTAGGTCTCTAGTGGATTCACTATGATATGCTAGACAACCATCACTCTCCTGATGACAGTCATTCTTTAAGGCCTTACCTGCAAAAAGGGAGGAACTGATGAAGAACTTGTATACTCACAGTAGACCTGTATTGTGAAAGGCAGGATTTCCTCTTTGGGCAGGGCTGAGCTGCTGACGACACACTGGACAACATGTTGATTGAGTTCTCTGGTAGGTACTCCAAACAGTGAGCTGACCGTGGTCGTCGTATCGTTGGCATGCTTGGTGGAGTTGGTTCTGACCCTCACTTTTTCTACCAGAGTGCCAGTGACCCACTTCACCTCTGCAGGAGGCTTGGAAGCAGCAGCCGTACAGGTAACGAGGGAAACTCGTTCATTACCCAAAGTAGGGAGATCATCAGTCAGGTTTATGACTGGAGGCACTAGGAGAGTTACAGCACACACAAAACGTCAACATGCAAGCAAAAGGGTAAAACTGTAAATCAATCTCTCCACCACTTTCTCTCTTTCTTTCTCTCTCTCTCTCTCTCTCACACACACACACTCCAAAGCGTTTTAAATACAAGCCATTATACCAAGCAAGGTCAGAGATATTTCCGTTTTGTGATTTCCGCTGGGGAACAAAGTGAAGATGCACGTGTAGGTTCCTTCATCGATCAATGTGACCCTCGATAACTGGAGAGATCCGTTGTTGTTTTTAACGTCCCCAATAAATTTAAATCGATCATCCTGTCCATTGACAAACTGTGGTCCATTTGAATACACGATTGTGAAGAAATTGTCATTCTGAGGTTTTCCTCTGGTCTTCCTCTGCCATGAAATCTGCGTGAGAGGCTCCGTGGTGTCAATGAGAGTGCACGGTAAGATTGCAGTCCCACCTTGCACCACGGTCGCGCTTCCTCCAATCACCTGCAGAGCTGTAAAGTGCATAAAATCTAATCAGCTTTTCAGATCACAACTCAGAAAGCACAAACACATTAATAAACACACGTGGATGGAAGCATTCATGCTGGGCCTGGGCAGAGGATCTGGAAGCTGGTGTCCTCCTTGCAGAAACACAACAACTACATCTTTTTCTCTCCGCCCACACAAGGCCCGTCTTTAACTCACTGAAATAATGGATTATTAATGGATCATTTTAAGATGCTGGCTTGGTATTTAGTAAAGATGGGAAAAATTACCATGATCCTGCTAAGTCATGAAACAAGGGTCTTCTGCATAATTTTGAGGGGAAACACATCAGTGATCTCCTGTTGGTTATATTACAACACTTAAGTTTTGAGGTGAGGGGAAAGTGATAGATCATTTGACTGGCTGCCACATGGCCACTGCCTTTAATATTAGATAATTAACATGAAAGAAATAAATGAAATGTTGCTGTTACTCTTTGCTTTTGCATTAGGCTACCGTATATTGTCTGCTACGCAGCAGACGGAAATTACAAACATAAATTTAACTTTACAACCTATATGTGTGTAATTGAGACAAACAAATCTACCTTATAGTCATTTAAGGGTGGCTGACTAAAAAGGTGCGTCTCAGAGACGTTTTTCTCATTTACCCAGTGTAATAATACAAGTCAGCATAGGTTTGCATTGACATTGAAGCTATTGAACTCAAATCTAATATGAATTAGTTTTATAATTACTATATTACTACAATTCGGCACTGGTTGACAGACCCTGGGTCATGTAACAAGGAAGCTATTGAGAAAAAAAGACTGATTTTACCATAAAAATAATATATAAAATAGAGGAAGCACTCAAACCTAATATGAAGATGTCTCATTTGTGCAATACATTACTACAATTCAGGATAGGTTTGGAGTCTCTGTGTCAAAGTGACTACTGAAAAAAGTGCTTATTTATCCATAACATTTATAATTTCTTGAAGGTCATAAGCCCTCGGAGATGAGTTAACCGGCTTTATACTGCTAACACAGGGTAAATGCCGAATATCCAACTTAAAAGGAAGATCTCCGCGGCCCATTACGTTACACTGAAATACCAAAAACATAAAAAAACAAACTAAGTGTTGTGGGAATAACCAACAGGAGACTACTGATGTGTGATGTGATTTGGGTGACAGAAGTAAAGTGAAGTTAACTTACAGAACAGGCCTAACGTTACTTTTAACATCATCCCCCAACTAAAATCGGCGTTGCACCTTTTAGACTGACGTTAACGTAACATTACATACACCAGCGCACTCGTCTCGTCGCTCGCATTTAGTGATGCCAAGTTCGAGTCTTTTGACTGACTCGTTCATTCAAATCTCGTTCATTAAAATAAACTAATCTTTTTTTGACTCATTTCGTTCATTTGAACTAGGCTGGTTATTGCGGCACTGCAGCCCTCTAGTGGCTGTGAACACAGGAAATCTCGCGAGACTTCAGAATAAGCATGTCGAACGATACGCAGGAAGAAATTGCGACGTTGAACAAACATTCGTGCTGTTGCCACAAATCTACAAGCTGATCCTCCATCTCTGCTGTCCACATTAATTTCACCTTGTGCTCCGCCATGACTGTGTTTCTTATGCTTCCGTCTTCAATCATCTCGCTTTATGATTGGATATTGTTTCGTTTCACGTGATAATCTCCAGAACGTGCGCGCGTTTGTCCTCGGGGATCCCCCCCCCGACACACATCAGGATTCGCGATCGGGGCGCCTCCGACGTTCCTCCGATCAGGTTCGGACACTCTTAACACACCTCACACCAAGGGAGAATCTGATAAAATAATCTGTAGAACCATCAAGATAATCGGAACATAGCCAGGATTGTCGGAAGCGGGGATGTCGGCCCAAAATCTTTCAATCCAAACGAAAACAAACAAAAAAATGGTGGTTTTCTCGTTTATTGGTTCAAATGAAAAAACAAACTATCAAAACGTACAGGGACCCTACAGATACCCGATCCATTAGTATAACGTTACTACCACGAGCATCTTTTGTTACTATCAAACTAATGATACACGTGCTAAGTTAAGTACATAAAAGTATTTCGCCTACAAACCTTGTACAACTGTGCTCAGGGTCAACGTCGACACCAGTAACGTTATAACCATAACGTTAGTGGTGCTCCTGAAGAAGCACATTATCCATTTAATATAGCATATCTTTAAAGTCCTTTGTTTAACTAACGTTACGGCCTTTCTCTGGTTTTTGCATTCTTCTTCTTCTTCCTCTTCTTCTTCTTCTACTGGCTTTCCGGCAGACTAGATGCCTTACGGCATATTGCTGCCACCCACAGTTCAGTCTCGGTATCGCTTTATAGCACCTTCATTCTCAGAGGGCTAATCCTGTTGCAGATATAAAATCCATGACTGCTTCCACTATCCTTGATTGGTTCTCATGAGGATTCAAAATATCTCTCAATGTCACTGCTTGTAATCCATCTCCTGATACCTCAGAATAAAGTTGTTCTCTTTGCCTTTTATACTGTTGACATTCCATAAACACATGATTAACAGTCTGTTGTTGATTGCAGGTTCTACAGAGCCCATCCTCATGTTTGCCTATCTTCGCTAGATCCCATGCAAATCCACAGTGTCCCAGCCTTAGTCTTGTCATAATTACAGCTTGTCTTCTGGATTTACCCAAGTAACTCTGCTCTGTCTTTACTTTGTTTTGTATTGCATAATAATGCCGGCCCTTTGTTTCCTTTTCCCACTGCCTCTGCCATACTACTATAGTGTTTTCCTTAATGACAGATCTACATTCAGTGACCCCAATACAAACTGCTAAATCAATATCTCTT
>NW_025731298.1:0-3019 GCF_021292245.1 Micropterus dolomieu
ACACTTCTATACAGGTGTAACAAGGTGAGAACTGATTTCAGCCCAAACTGTTGCTCTTTAAGTTTTGACTACTGAATTACAGCATGCAAGTGTAATAGCTCACATCATGTCCAAACAATGACATGCTGTACACATTATAACGCATACAGAGCTAATACAGTGTGTTTCTTTCCAACAGTCAATGAATAGACTGTTGTAATGCTACGATGGCACATATGATCATATGATATGATCATGCACAGAATGACAGTGTAACTGTGGTGGTGGGATGGAGGGGTATATTTTCTGTTTCTAGTTGGTTATATCTTATTTCACCATTTTTATTCTGCTCTTCACACTCCACCTTTTTTAGAGTTTCCTCACTACTTCAGTCTGCTCACCTTGCTTTTCCCTTCACTTATCTTTTTTCCACACACCTACTGTCACTGCAGATACACCTGCTAGCCCCGCCTCCTCCTGTCTCTCTCTCTCTGTATGTGTTTGCTCTGCTGACTTTCTCCACCAGAAGGATGTTTTAAAAAGTCGCCAAAAAGACACAGAAATTGTCTTTTGGATTTTTCCACCCGGTATTCTGTTTTCACAGCAGCAGGTGCACCACATGTGGAGGAGTATCATTAATAACAAAGCCTATTGAAATAATCAAAACCAACGTGGTACCAAATGACATCTGCACTGGTGTATTCACCACAACTGTCATTTCCTCACCACTGTGCTTCCTTCCTTCTCCTCTCCCCGGTAAAATGCTTTTGTGAGCTTCCATGTTGTGCCAGGCAACATATGGTCTAGTAGTGTGTTTTCTGTGGAGCTCTCCCTGTGTTCATTTTGCTGCTCAAACATGGTTCCACTGACCACAAGGCTGGGCTGGAGAAAATAACAACGTGAGCACTCTGCTGGGATGGGAAAACAGAAATCTAAACATGGCTGAGAGGGCTGCAGCGTGCTGGCAGAAGCAATAAAGACAGGGGAGGATCAGTGCAGCTACCACAACCTTTCTTATGGAAAGTATCCTCCCAGTACTCCTCTTTTTTCTCTTCCTCTCTTGTTTAACTTGCTATTATAGAACCACATCTCACCAATTTACTTCCACATGTAACTTGTTTTTACCCCCAAACAAAGTTAACAATGCAATGTGGAAGGACCAGAATTAAAACAAATAGCTGGTAAAAGTGAATGTGTTCAGTACAGACTCCTGCTTGCAGAAATGCATTAACAATACCATACCAATACTGTGGGCTGCATCAGGGGAGGATATGAAAGTGAATGTAGGGGCACAGTTAGTGACTATGTGGACTGGTGCAACAATAACCACCTAAGGCTCAGTATCTCAAAGACCAAAGAAATGGTCATTGATTTTAGGAGAAAGAGGCCCAAACCACATCCAATCTCCATACAGGGATCAGATGTAAAGCTTGTATCCAACTATAAGTACCTAGGAGTACAACTGGACAATAAACTTGACTGGTCCAGCCACATGGAGGCGATATGAAAAAAGGGTTAGAGCAGGCTATATTTTTTAAGAAGGCTGTGATCTTTTAACATCTGCCAACCTTTGCTGTGCACCTTCTATAGGACTGCTGTGGCCAGGGCTCTTTCCTTTGGTGTGGTGTGCTGGGGGGCGGGCGCTCGCACATCTGACTGGACCAGACTAAATTAAAGCTGCAAGCAGTGTGGGCGGGCCCTCGCATGTGTAGCGTGTTGAGGTGTGAGGCGGCCACGTTGCAGATTCTGGAGCTCTGCCCGTGTGGCTACGTGCTTCGTGATGCTGCACAAAGGTGTTACAGTTTTTACTCATTGCTTGAACACTATAGACACATGTTTAAACCAAAGTAACATAACTTGAAGTTGTTGTTACTATACCTTAAACAAAAGCGCTGCTTTGCACATTAGTTGCAATTCTGTAACACACTTGCTCCTTTCTGCAACACACTTGCTCCTATACACTACACACTATTTCATATATAAGACACTTAGCTCAAAAATGAAATCTCAGGGTACTATTGGGAAAACACATCTATTCAAAATACAGTATCTATCTATCTATCTATCTATCTATCTATCTATCTATCTATCTATATAAATACCAACACATCTGTCAGCCCATCATGGCTGCTTTGGCCTCTGATGTTTTCAGTCTCTGTTTGCAGCTCTGCATGTCTGCTCCCAGCTGCCATTTAAATACCGTGCCACAGTAAATCCAAACACCTCTCTCACTTATGGAATGCATACAGGAAAGGGACATTTAGTCTTTACGGGCTCTTTAGTTCGTTGAAGTATTTGATCATGGAGATCTTTAAAGAGAAATTTAACACCAAGCTGAAAATGATTATTATCTTTGTCGTTTCGAATCTCTTGCTCTAAAATCTGCTCTGTTCAGGTGCGCTGCATCTGAAGCAGTGACGTCAGTGTGCAGGACACACTTCTATACAGGTGTAACAAGGTGAGAACTGATTTCAGCCCAAACTGTTGCTCTTTAAGTTTTGACTACTGAATTACAGCATGCAAGTGTAATAGCTCACATCATGTCCAAACAATGACATGCTGTACACATTATAACGCATACAGAGCTAATACAGTGTGTTTCTTTCCAACAGTCAATGAATAGACTGTTGTAATGCTACGATGGCACATATGATCATATGATATGATCATGCACAGAATGACAGTGTAACTGTGGTGGTGGGATGGAGGGGTATATTTTCTGTTTCTAGTTGGTTATATCTTATTTCACCATTTTTATTCTGCTCTTCACACTCCACCTTTTTTAGAGTTTCCTCACTACTTCAGTCTGCTCACCTTGCTTTTCCCTTCACTTATCTTTTTTCCACACACCTACTGTCACTGCAGATACACCTGCTAGCCCCGCCTCCTCCTGTCTCTCTCTCTCTGTATGTGTTTGCTCTGCTGACTTTCTCCACCAGAAGGATGTTTTAAAAAGTCGCCAAAAAGACACAGAAATTGTCTTTTGGATTTTTCCACCCGGTATTCTGTTTTCACAGCAGCAGGTGCACCACATGTGGAG
>NW_025731299.1:0-2234 GCF_021292245.1 Micropterus dolomieu
AAAAATTTCTACATTTCTGTTTTTTTCTGTCAAGATGGGGTGCTGAGTGTACATTACTGAGAAATAAAATGAACTTTTTTGATTTTTGGAAAATGGCTGCAATGAAACAAAGAGTGAAAAATTTAAAGGGGTCTGAATACTTTCCGTACCCACTGTATAATGTAGGCTAACATCAACACGATAAAAACATGTTGTTTACACTGGAGCGTTGGTTTAAAATTTCCTGAAAAATAGCTTGCAACAAGAAGAATGCAGGAAATTAAGTGTTTAATGCTCAGACTTTCTGGGAGAGGACCCCCAGACTCCCCTAAATCATATATCTCAGCTTTGATGATTTCTATAAAGTAGTGTGACACCAATATCGTGTATCTTCGCCTCTTGTGAGCTAAGTGTATCGTCACACCCCTAATCTGAGCCCTTATGTCACAAAGTGCCGCCCTTGTGCGTCGGTATCTTTCTCTTGTTGCAGTACACACATATCAAGTTATCTAACACATAAGCTTAAACATACCCCTCTTATACTGTCTGTGTGTTTCTCTGCTTGTGTATCCTTCTCACCTTATTTTACCCGTTACTGTTGGAATTTCCAACAGTAACTCATATTTCTCTGTATCTTAAATGTGGGGTAACTTTTCGATTCTGGAGAAATCCATTAACATAACAAGTACTTGCTGCAAAAGCTAACATGAGAGGACAAGACGGTCCAGAACAGCAAAGTACCTCCAGACAGCGATACTCACCGCTCTTGGTGAACTAGAAAGTAAATTTAAAGATACTGACACACACATCATGGCTGGAACTGCTGGAATAATGTTGTGTGGCTCAACAGACGTCTCTCTCTGGTATGAGCTCCTCGTTTTTGCTTGCAAGCTAAAAGTTGAATCCAGTTTCCTCTGACCTGTCATGTCACCTTTATAACTAGAGTTGTTTTTGTTTTGCTGCTTAAACAGCTGGTGGTGATGGAACAATGGATAAGACCTTGGTGTGAGAAACCCAGGTTCAATCCCCCACTGTGACCAGCCATCACAGTAGTCATGGGTGCACACTTGGCCACTGCTAAACCAACATCCACTCCATAACCTCGACATCCAACAAACATTTCCCAGTATTCACACCGCTGTCAAACCGAGCGCCTGTTACACTTCCTGATTATATTGCGCCAGACGCGGTACGCCAGCATGCGATGGCATAATGACGTCATGTCCAGATGCCGGCTTTTGGCCCAAAATAATTTTATTATTTTTCCTGGGTTTATTTGAAGCACAGTGACATATGTATTTTGTTGCTTGTAATTTTAGAACATTTATGGTATTTTAATATTAATGAAATATAATGAGATTAATGAGATATGGCCAATTGTTGAGTTAATTATCTGGGGGGATGAGCCACAGTGGTTAAAAGGGGTTCCTTCTTCAGCCCAGGGTAGTGTGTGCCAGAGCTGTTACAGAGAAGGTAACTGAGATAGAGCCTCTGATTGTTTATAGATTGTTGTGCCTTTTTGCTTGGACTGTAAATACTGTACATTTTGTAAATACTATTTTTTGACTATTTTGTTGCTGAGCGTTTTTTTTGCACGTTGAAAGGACGAGCACAATAAATCACAAAAACATAATTTACGACTACGCCATTTTTGTTCATTTGGAGTACAAGCCCCGTCACAGTGCGCTTAGATTGTTAAAATAGGGTCCTTTGTGTAACTGCTCAACCTGAGTATCCTGCATTTGGGGTTCAAACCACTTGTACCTGTGTCTACGCATGACTAACTAACAGATTCTCCACAACGGCACTTCCTACTACTTTTCTTTTTGTTCCACATCACCTTGTCTTGGGCCATCCGACTTATTTGTATCATTCAGCTTTTGCTTTATTTGTCAGATCTTTGGACGTGACATTGAGGTGATGAAACAATGAGATTCACTATGTTCTTACCTCTGTACAGTAGCAAATATGCAGTATTTGACCTGGTGAACAATAATGTTGAAGTTACTGTTTGCATAGAACAACAAAATGAAAGCGACAACATACCGTCAACACTTCTGGATAGATATTATTACTGACAAAATTCAATGAAATGGATTTTGACAAACATACTTGTAAGTCCCGGTTTCTGCAAATGGTTGTTCTTCAACCTGCATTGTTCAACAGAAACAAACCAAACAGTGTCAACAAATTTCAGTTTAATGTTTGACTTTCTATTGTTATGTTTAATGGAACAGATGAAGTAAGATCTCTCT